>NC_054534.1:69809594-69914594 GCF_017654505.1 Polyodon spathula
CAATGACCAAAGGTCTGATGTTGCAGGAAATAGTTTACATTTCAAAAATGATTTAAATCAATGTTTGAAGTAGGCAAACATATCCCCAGTGAATGTACTTTAAAAAGCCAAACCAGCGAGAACACAGCAATATTACATTTTAAGCAATTATTAAATAAAAAGAAAATTAGTAAATTGCCATTGTCTAGTTGGTATCCTCTCCCCTTCGCTCCACCTTACGGGATAAGGTGTCGGGTGTGCTGTTGAATGTTGCAGTTAATCATATTCCAGAGAATTGCACAGGTCTCTTTCAAATGACATATTCAAGCGACTTGTCAGGATTGAGGCTCGCACAATGTCCAATTTTTGCATAATTTTTCCCCACAGTCGAATTGGCGCTTTATTTGTTGAACGAAGACCTCTTCACCCATATTTCATGCTGTACAAAGTACATGCCAGTTGTAGACTTTATTGCCGAATGTGTCCGATTTTGGCAAGCATTCAGACTCTGCTTTCAATTTGCAAAGTTGACAGCCTAAAGTATGATTCCACATTGCTCTCAAATCTTAAAGTAACTAGCTGTCAATCAAATATAGATTGTATGGGATTCGTTGTGTGAGAGGAAGATCCCACCCAAACATTGCACCACAATGACAACGTTGCTTTGACTGGCTAAAGCCTGCGACATAAAAAATAAATAAAATTGTCCTAATTTGAGCTCCCACCTTTTGGGATGCACAGTTTTAAAATAAATAATTAATTATTATTATTTTTTTTTTTTATAAATGTCCTTTAAACTTGACATTCACATAGGCACAGATTTGGATGTATAAAACATTAAGTGCATGTGACAGCCTTTGAGTTTTTCCTGCAAGTTATCTGACTAACATGTACAACTCGATTGCAGATAAGTCATTTGCTCATTGTTTGAAAATGTGGGCACTGGACTAATTATTATTATTAATATTATAGCAGATGTTTTTATCCAAAGTGACTTAGAGATTAGGGTGTGAACTGTGCATCACAACTGCAGCTCCAGAGTAACTTACAATAGGACCTTGGTTTTACGTCTCATCTGAAGGAGCCAACCAAACTTTAAAAAGGTTTTCTTTGTGTTGTGTGTGTGGGTGTTTTTGTTTTTTTAATGCAGGGTTGTTCTTTGCGAACTTTGTGTCCTGAAGAATTTTCAAAAAATCGCATCTGACAGTTATTTGTACTGTTTTGTTAAGTTGTCAGTAGGATTGCAATAATGTTTCAAACTGGATCATTTTCACAGCAGCCACTGTATCACCTGTCCATGTTGCTGCTGGGTTTGAAATTAGTGTAAGGGAAGCTGATTTAGCCATCCATTCAAATCCTTCCTCCTTCCTCTTAGATGTATGATCAGTTACACTTACGAGAACATTGCCAGCCCCACCCCCTTCAGCTTAAATATTTATCTCTCTGCTCTTTATTATTCACTGAATGAAGTGTTTAAACTTATGCTCAGTAGGCTCAACATACCTTCTCTATCAAAGGATGCAACTAATGGGGAATATCATGAAAATGTTGTTCTTTTTTCTATCACTCTGCTGTTGACAGCCTTATGGTGACAGCAGGCAATTGGATGAATGTGCTTTGTAAGCTTCAATAATTGTCTGAATATTTACTGTATTTATATTTCCACTTTATCTATCTTATCGTACAATCATAAAAGAAAAATGGAAATTAAAGGAACTAATTTCATCCATACACAATTGTGTAGGCTTCCCTACTTTTATTAATGTGTGTTTGTAATGCTTAACAGCAAACAAGTATAGCCATGAGGGAATGCCCTATCCCTGTCTTAAACTCAGACTATATTGTATTGGGAGACGAAGACTCAGGATTTTGTTTCAGTACATAGAAGGAAAGTCCTGATTTAGTTTGTCAATGCTACTCCGCAATGGCCTGTAGTAAGTTGCTGTAGAGGTAAGAAGGCATGATGAAAGCTCAGTGCTTGTCTTTTTGTAAAGCAGGCACACATTTGTCAGGCTGAGTAAACTCCAGGTGTTGGTTTTTACAACCTAGGCTATTAAGTTGGTTCCCACAGGTCTAATTGAAGCCTTTTGACTAGGCAGCTGTATTTTTGTTTATTTACGTATTTACTTATTTCATTGAGAGTCAGAGAGAAAAAGCGAGTGTGAGAGGCAGAAAAGATCAGTGGGCTGGTGGTGCACTGCCGACAGCCGAGTGCCACTCCTGTGGAATGCCTGACCTTTTCCAGGCCTTTGATCCTATCGGCTCCTACTGAGATAATGTTGCTGTTTCTGACTCTGCAGTTTCTGGAACAAAATCTGTGTTCCAACATGAGCTGTAGCTGTCCAAACCACCATTCTCACTGGTTTGTGAACTGGTGTCATGCGGGTCTGCTCCGTGATTTCACACTGCTTTTTGAAGAAGCAGGGTCGACCTAGGTGACAGAAGCAAATGCACAATGCCCTGGAAGCAGCAATGTTCACATGACCACGCTTCCATCTGTTCAGCTTCTCAAGATTGAATCATTGGCCCACATGTTGATTAGAGCAAATGTTTCTTCATTCCTGCAGCAATTTGGCTCATGGCGTGTCTCAATCAACAGAAATATGTCTACATAGAAATGCTCCTTGCAGAAATGAAACCTTTACACAGGCATGGCTGTTTGTTACTTTGTCAGCTTACGAACACCCATCATGCATTGTATGTTCCTCGACCAGGACCAAAGCATGTCAACCAACACCCTGAAGTGGGCCGCTGTTGACCCGGTTACATGGTCTTACTCTATGTGGGATTGTGATCTGGGTTGGGACCTGGATAGGAGCACCAGTGTGAAAGGGGTTTATCTTATTGTTACACCAAGGTAGCTCTTGTGAAAATGTAGGTCTTTTATTGGAAATCATTTTGATTGCAGAGCAGTACTTTGAGGTTGGACACAGGTAGGATGTTATGTGTATTGTATGTAAAAACTGCTATACAGTCTTGGAAGTCTTTTTTATTTATTTTTTTGTTCCTTGTGAAGTGTGAACTGCTGTAGATTTCTCCTCTCTCAGAATGCACCTGCAAGTTATTTCCAGGTCTAAACTGACCACATTTGGGGAAGGTATAGTGTTGTGTAAACCACTGAGTTACCACTGTTTTTCAGTGATGACTCGTTTTTTTGTAAAGGGTAAACAAACAGAAAATGTACTGTACAAATAGAAATAAATACCCTGGTCACATTTGTATCAAAGTAATACTGGTAAAATTTGTTTTCTTATAGAATATACTGATACAATACCAGTTTGTCCTAACTCACTTTTCAACACCAGTACCATACTTTTGCGATTATACCTGTCCATATTTAAGCTGGTTGATATAGATACACTTAAATCAGATATTCTGTATACATAAAGGATACTGAATGATTGTTTGTGGTATGTGATTTTTATTCACTGCATGTCCCAGTAAATCACGGTTTATGAAAGGACATACTCCTAAGGGGAATAAAAAAGGTATACCACAAATGATCTTTCCATATTCTGTTTATACCACAAGTATATATTTAAAATAAATAGCAGTAAAACGTGTACATTGTTTGTTAAATATTGGATCTTCACTTTGTCTGTCAATTTTACATCCTCTCGGTTTCCTACCGTTACTGTTATTAATGAAGGGGCTACAGGCTGTTTGGTAAGTCGGATACAGGCAGATTGGTAACTGGAATTTCTTGACTAAACTCATACTCATGGAAATCGGAGTCCAAATCAAAACAATAGTAGATATCTGAAACTACTTTTAAGGCATAGATGTAGAGACAGGCCAGACTTCTCAGTAACGGGCCAGCTTAGAGAATTCAAATACTGATTTAAATTGGTTCTTAATTCCAAAACACATACCTACCTTAATATTAGGGTTGGGATTAGCATAATAGAAGAATCACGTTTATGGCAATTCATTTAATTGTTCAACACTTAATATAGTTTTGGGGGGGGGGGGAGCTTAATACCTTAAGAGTGTCAGCGTCAATCTCACTCAACATCAGAACTTTTACTGTATTGGTGGCGATTGGTCTCAGAACAAGCAACGGCTCAAAGAGAACTTTTCATGTGTTCAAAACAATTTTGAAGTTTTACATTGGCCCGTCTTCATGCGCTTTCTGCATGACCCGTCTTTCTGGACCTATGCCCATTTTAAAGTTGTTGTAATACACGTATGGATAGGTGGCAATATTGTTTGTACTACCGAAGCACAGCTCCGTCCTGAAAAAGACTAGTCCTGGTAAGCCTGTTCTCCCACACCAGTTAGATAACATAACAAAAATATATCCCACTCTAGATATACCCACTCCTGTGGTATAAACCAAGATACTCAACTCCACTGAATCGCTATGGGGACCACCGTCACACTGCATGCAAAGAATTGGGATATAGAGAACTCGGGAGAAGATTTCCTATTTACAGTCAATGGAGTGGTGTTGTATTGAGCTGCTTTGAGCGGATTTTATTGATTTTGTTAAAAAATGTAAAAAAGTCAATTTTACTCTTGCGCAGGGTGTTTTGACGAAAAACATAACCCGTGTTAGTGATGAAATACCATAATCTATACAAAAAAATGCATTTTGCTGAACACAATACATGAGATGGCGCATGTGCAGAAAAAGAGATGAGCGTTTCACACAGTAGCTGTCAGTTTTTATATGCTTTTAGTTTAACCATGTATTCAAATTTCACTTTGAGCATTTACTGTTGTAACTTTATCTGTAAAACATAAAAAAACAGTCCATTAATAAAACAAGCAGGATGGAAGTAAAGGCAGAGTTCATAATCTTGGTAATATCTTTGGTGTGAGTGTGCTCCGCATGCCTCGCTCATACCATTCTGTTGTCATTCTGATCCACCTGTCCAAACTTGATCTGTTCAGTCATATCGCAACTATATACCAGTATGGAACTCTTGACTGGGGTTCGTATCGATATGGTTCTACTGGTACGACACCGGTAACAATTCCAGTGTGAACAGATGTTGTGATACTGTTTGGCAACAATACCGCTAAAAAATGCAAGTGAAGAGGGCTAAAATAAGGCAACCCAAATACATGTTGAGAAGAGAAAGGGAGTAGGCGTTGGGTAGGCTGTTTTGGTCTTGTGGTTAAACACAGGCATCAAGGTACCTTAGGTAACGTAGTAGGGAGGAAGTGGTAATAAGTGCTATTAAATACATAGACATTCAGTGAAGCAATTAAAGCAAAGCCGCAAGGTACAGTAAGTCAGATTTTGGGAATGTGCCACACACCTTTTTAGAGATGTCCACTGTTAACAAGGATATGGTTCACTAACCCATACCAAAAGGAGCATAGAACTTTTAGGCCCTGTTCACACCACATAACCGATCTAGAGAACCATACTCGAAACTGTTCTAATGAATCCAGCTCAAAGCCTCCACACTCGAGTACCGTTTCATGTTTAGTCAGGCTTAATGTGTCCACTCACTATTGCAATAGTTTGCTTACAGTACAGCAGTGCAATGAACGGTGGAAATGAATACGACAGTATCCCACCATGCATTGCGTTTTATTTTAAAATACTGTGTTATGCTTCATATTAATAGAGGTGCAGATTGCTAAAAAGAAGTAAAACAAGAATTTTGGAAACAGTAAATACAAACACACACACACAAGTAGGGCTTCAAGTTTTGGGGGTTCATTTTTAATCAGGTGACATCCCTTTAAACAAATTGAGCTGATTCTGTTTTCATAATTAAACTCAAATGTGATAATTACAAAACAAGTTGTTTTTACCTTCATATCTTGCCTGCGCCTAATTTTGGTCCCCATAATTTTATTTCAAACAGAGCTGACAAATTATGTGAATTGTTCATCTGATCCTACTTTTAACTTGCATTTCATTTTTGCAGTCGACTAATTTAAAGTTGTGCTTTTGTTATTTTCCCCACTAGTTTAACAGAGAGATGTGTTGACCAGATTTTTTTAAGCACAAAAATGAATACCTAGTGCAGAGTGTACACTAACAGCAAGTCCTTCAGGCACCTACTCTGAGTATTTTGCCAAACATATGACAAAGCATTTTGGGATATTGGAGGATACACAAAAAATGCAGTTCTGTATTAGTGTCCGCACTTCTGATAAACCACACTATCTGATGCGATCTAATTAGAACCACACTCGAGACTATCTCCTGAGGTGGTCTTGAGTCCGGTTCTCAAAGTATGGTATTAAACGCTGCATAGAGTGGACTCTAAATGTATTTAGCATTTTAAAGCCGTTTTTAAATGCCACTAATATGGTTTAAAGGCATAGTGTGGACAGGGCATTAGAAACTCGACTAGAGCATCAAGTCTTTTAAGGGGGCTCTATTGCACAGGAAATACACATTTGAGTAGGAACCCCCTTGTAGGGTTGGACGATAATGACATTGTCAGTTGTCGATTATCGTCTGTAAATTATCACGATAATCGTGATTTTATTGTCAGAATAAAATAAAACCATTAAATGATTATAATTTATCAAATTTATACTTGAACATGACAACTGCCAGTCTAAGTCACTGAGTTTAAAAGAAAAAAAAAAAAACTGGACAGTATATGCGGCAATTTGTTATTTTAAATTTCTGGTGGGTACCCAGAACAAATGTGAGTATAAAAATACACCTATTGTATTTTGTGTATTAATACATTATGTAGTTTTCCTATAAAAATAATACATATTGTTTTTTAAAAATGTTAATTCGAGAATGTTTACGTTCATAAAAAAATGCCACCAAATGTATTAATATAACAAAAGAAAATTACTAATGTTACCTGGAAGCATTTGTTTACTTTAATTGTGTGGCGTATCTGCCATTAAGAGAATCAGTTTTGTAGGTTTATATATATATATATATATATATATATATATATATATATATATATATATATATATATATAATATATATATATATATATATAGTGTGTGTGTGTATAGGAACATATTGAGTTTTGCACATAGTATGCGGACAGTTTAATCAAATAAAACGGTCTGTCCTTCCATTTAAGTTGACTCTTTATGCAACAACCCTTTTTTTTTTTTTTACTATCGCAACGCCATGGAAACACACACACACACACTAATATATATACATACATACATACATACATGCATACATACATACATGTATACAGTATAAGCTGATTTTTCTCTGTGCGGTGCATAGGCGGCAATATAGTACTCATGTCTTTACTGTAGTTTAAAATAAAGAAGCAACAAAGTTGTTTAGGATATATTAAACGTTTGCCGTATTTTTTTTTGTTTGTCTTGTTTTCTTTTTACAGTTAATGTTTAAGTCAAAAGTTCCACTTTCTACAGTAATTTTACAGTGAGCTAACATTTTTTTCAATTGTATAAACAAATATTTGTGTTTTTATGTTAGAAAACCAGTCATGCTTTGTCAACATATTCTCAAAATGAAACCATGATGTGAAGTTAAAAGCCTAAGTGTATTGTTTCAAATCAATACTTCACTTCCCATGCAGTGCTAACACAGATCATGTTATAGGCCTCATGTAGACAGTGCAGTGCCGCTTACTGCTCAAAGCACAGCGATAAATTTATTGCTGCAAAAAATGGTCATGATTGTCGATTTATTATTCCAACCCTATTAAATAGAAATTATTTGTGTGCTACAATTGCATAACACTGCACATGTGTGAATGTATTTCTGTGCAGTTTCTTTTAAAATGGTGAACTAAAACCTTTGTTAGTTTTCCCTTTGATATGCCTCGGCCTAGTCTATTGTACTCTCTGGGGGTTTTGGTATGTAGATTTCTGATGCAAATTTTGCTTTTAGGGCAGGCTTTATGGCATTAAATCCACTGCTGGTTTTTTATTTATTTTATCTTTTTCCTCTGCTGAAATGTCTTGTGTATCCACTCTCGCATCTCATATAAAAGGCATGTTGCTGCTTGACAGCCACTCTTCTATTTTAATTTTGTTTTTCTAAAATTCTGAAGCAGAGAGGCCATTCTGCCAACCATTGTTTAATTTAAGGATGTTCGTGAAAGTGCTAAAAATGGAAATT
Source organism: Polyodon spathula (assembly GCF_017654505.1). Taxonomy (NCBI): domain Eukaryota; kingdom Metazoa; phylum Chordata; class Actinopteri; order Acipenseriformes; family Polyodontidae; genus Polyodon; species Polyodon spathula. The sequence continues at coordinate 69,817,621 of NC_054534.1, forward strand.
GTTACGGCTGTTAAATCTGAAATCTTCACAGCATAGCAATTAAACCCCTTTTCTTCATCTTTTTGCCCCCTTTGGGAAAGAAAGGAATTATAGGCTTTTGGTATTAAAGAAAAAAAACTAGCGGAATGCAACTTGGACAAGTCATTAACATTAAGTTAATTTTGACACAAAAAACAAAAAACTAGAAGGCAAGAAACACAAATGAATAGTTTTTGGTACAAAGTGATTGACTTCCTTTTGTTAAAGACAACTCCTTTACATTTTGGCCAGAAGGAACTGGACCGGACCCTCCTGCTGACCTCTCGGCGGGCTATGTTGTGGTTCTCTGTTGGAGAGGAAAACCATAAGATAAATTGTTAAACCATAATCCAAACTGCTTTTTGCACAGGTCTGATTTTATTAGTTTGGTCTCTGATTGTTTTGACACTATATGTATGTAGAACTTCCTTTGTGCATTTGTGAATGCTAAAATACTGTGTTTCTGCAGGTCATAGAGACTGTTACACACTGGTTTAGAGATGTTCTAAATAATTAATAATTTAGTGTCACAGTGGCATTTTTCTTGAATTCATATTTCTGACCCAGTTATTCAGTGCTAAATTAGAGGTGCAGCTTTCAAATTCGAACTTTAGCAGTTATGGGAAACGTTGACACTGCAGTTTAAAATACATGTTAACCATATTTTTTTAAATTCTTTCATCATAAAATTAAAATCTAAGTAAGATTTTTAGAAATCCTTAATTAGGAGGTACATCTAACGGTGTGAAAATTAGAGGGTGCGTACTAAAAGAAACTGTTGCCCATAGAAAGGTTTGATACACTTTCTGTTTCACTTAAAATTATTTATTTATTTAAAGTGGGTGAATGTCAGTAGATTGCGACAGTTGCCTTCATAGGACCACTTTACAGGGGGTAACTTGCCCCACTAAGACAAGCTGTTTTTTTCCACTGCAGTTATAGAGTTTTGATCAAAGTGAACAAACAAGCAGTACCCTGTGTCTCTGCAGATCTGTGTTTCCGCTGCTACTCGCAGGTAAGTGAATCCGTCTCGCAGAGCTGGCGGGGGTGATAACCATCTGCAGAGATAGAGAGACTGCCGTTGCACAACACCATTGCTCTGCTATCTCCGTTTTCATCACAGAAAAAGGGGAGGCAAGTTTCTTCTTTTGAGGGGTGGTAAGGGGAGATTGAGAGTGTTCCCTTTAACATTCTACACAGGATATATGGTCTGTTTATCAAGATATTACCGTACAGTACTAAAGCTGTGCTAAGCTATGAAATGTGTGCCCTATGTAACACAATTTTTGTTCCTGGGTAGTAAGTGTTATTTCCTAATTGCTTATGCCTCAAAAGTATAGAAAATGGCTATTATTCCCCACAAACTTTGCTTTTGTGACCAGGACAGTGATATTTCAAAATACCACTATTTCCAATGGGAAAACGGGCAAATGTGTGTCTTTTCGTTCACATAGTCAGAAAAAAACACAAACCACAAAAGATTTAGAAGTGAGTAGTTTTTCCAGATTTATGATTATACTGTAAATACAGTATAATCGTAAATCTCGAAAAACTACTCGCTTCTAAATCTTTTGTAGTCATTTTTGTATTACTTTAGTATAAATACATGTTAATTTGGATTCATATGTTGTTTTTTTCTGACTATGTGAACGAAAAGACACACATTTGCCTGTTTTCCCATTGGAAATAGTGATATTTTGAAATATCACTGTCCTGGTCACAAAAGCAAAGTTTGTGGGGAATAATAGCCATTTTCTATACTTTTGAGGCATAAGCAATTAGGAAATAACACTTACTACCCAGGAACAAAAAAAAAAAAAAAAAAAAAAGTGTTACACGGTGATATCTATAAATATAACCATACAGTATGCATACTTTGCCTAATTTACTGTCTGGTCAATCCCATCATGTTAAAAACCCTGAAATGCAAATGGGTCCCTTGCTCCAATGTCACAGTACAGTCAACACACATGCATTTATATCTTCTTTTTCTTGTTTTGTTGTACAATGGCTTCTTTGAACCTTTCTGGCAGTAGACCGTTGATCTATTGAGAGCTGTTTTATTTTTATTTATTTTTTTAACTGTTAATTAAACAACAACTGTTCCCAGAACAAAGAAGTGTGCTTTTATAATATTGAATTGTGCCATTCTAAAATAGAGAGCTAAGTTACATTCAATCTACTAATCCAATGCAACATATATAGTGTACTGTTGTACAAGGTGATCACTGTGGGGAAAGGTCATTCACCGCAGGGAAATTTTAAACTTGGCAGGCTGCAACTCCAGATGATTGACATCTCAGATCTTACTGGGAACTACTTTTTCTAAAACAAATTGCGTTAACTGCTGGGGATATTATCGGATCGTTTGGAGTGGAGTACCTGTACATTACAAATGCTGTATAATCTCCAATTGATTCCCCCATGAGTACTGCATATATGCTTCAGTATAGTTGATATTGTAGTCCACAATCCTTAATGTATCCATGTTAGAAAGTCTATTTTTACTAAACTATCAGCATAATCCTAACAATAATGTCAATGTAGAATGTCCTGTAATGTGCTTGAGAGCATTGGAGACATTTTTGAAACTGCCTAACACAAAAGCAAAACTATATCTATCATTTTAAATCTGTTCTCCTAATGGTTTCAAAGTGGGAGAATCTTGGTGAGGGGATTACGGAGAATCTTTCTGTCTTTCAAACTGTGAGAAACACTTCTCATGGTGTAACAGTGCTTGATTGTAGCCATGGGCTAGAGCAGCCCTTGTTGCATATAAATTACTGAAGAAGTAATTCTTCTTAAAATCCTGCTTCCCATTTCCCACTTGGCAAAGCATGAGGATTGACTTAAAGCATAAAATATGGATAATAGAAAAAGGTTTATGCCTTACAAGGTTATCTTTGGTAAACTTGCTTTGGCACAAGTTGGTTCATTGCTGCTGCTGTAATTGTTTTGAGAATAATTCTTTATACCGACGACTGACAACGGGGAACTTTTGTAGAGGTTTGTTTCATTCAGGTGCCAATGCAGACAGTTGAATAGGTTTGGTCCATGACAGGTTTGCCCCCTGCCAGTATTTTTTTTTTCCTCTTGGCTGTTTCAGCAAATCCAAGTCACTGCAGTTCTTTTTTGACCCACACAAAGGAAATGCTATACATATGACTCTTGCATTCTTAGAACTTTACTGCTTACACAGTCTGTGTTGGGATATTGATAAATGTTTAAATCTGTACATGCTATGCCACATGACTGTCTTTGTGTTGATTCAGATTTACTTTGCTGCTTTTTAAATGAATATAACCAACAACACTATAAAAAAAAACAAAAAAAAACAGTAAGAGAACATTATTGTGCAATTCTCCCACTTGTTCCCAGTGCTTAAGACAGCTGACTCTCTTTGCCTGAAGTAAAGGAACTTGTCTCGGTAATTACACAGGGCTGTAGGGCAGAATATCATTGTAGCCACCAGCAGGTCGTCAAGCTGGTCAGTCTGCTTCATGTCAAACGAAGATGGATTCAGGCACAACTCTCAAACTTGTGCCCTCCAGTTTGCATGCGGTTTGCAGCAGGATTAAAAACTGTGAGTCTGGTTCTTTTAAAAGAAAGTCAAGAAAAGAATGCTCTGCATTTTATTTGCGATTGAATTAAATTATTATTTTTATTTAAATAAATAAAATAAATAATAAAACTCTCAAACCTCCTTCAGGCCTGAGAAAATGCTTGCAAGATACAAAGTAACTGAATGCATTTTTATAGTTTTTACTTGTCCGAGCACTTCTGTAGAAGTCACTGAACAATTGCTATAGTTTAGGTGTTATTTTCTTCTTCCTGTCTTGTTAGGGTTAACTCTCTGTTTGTTCAACTCAATGACCTCTGAGACGTTATGATCCGTTTAACCCTGAATGTAGTTAATGCCTATATTTTCATGCAGTGGCAAGGTGTAAGGATGTGATTTAATTGGGTGCTTTGCATAATGGCACAAATGGAAGTAACATGCATTGTGAAAGTTAGAGCTTACTATAAATTCAGTTGACTTTTTAATTAGAGTTTAGACTTTTTAGACTTGAGTGGTTGATTATGAAATTTGGTCAGATACACAATGTATATATAGTACTTCGTAAAAATATACATAAATATATTTATATATGTAACGGATATCTTGAAGAAAAGTAAAAAAAAATAAATATTTGTCTGCTCCAAAAAGGGTGTCCCACCGCTTGTGAGTGATATTTGTGTAAATGTGTACGGACTGTGCTGTCACTGCACATGTTTCACATATGGTACGCTGCTGACTTATTTATATATTTTTTTGTATTGAAAAGTTGAATTTATCAGAAATGACAGCTGCAACTGGAAAACACAACAAAGGTCCTTGCAAAATGAGAAAACCTGATCTTCAGCAGATCTCCGCATTGATCGGCCAGGGGTACAGAATATCAAAGTGGTTACCTCTTTAATTTCACAGCATAGGGGAGATTCGATGTGTACATTTAGCAAAAAGGGCATATAAAGACATATGTTGCTGGTGTGTGTATGTATGTATGTATGTATGTCTGTATTTATTTATCTATCTATTAAGCAATTTAAAGAATTGTCTTGACACCTAAGCTTGCTGGGTACGGATTTTTCCCCCTTTTCTTTTTCCTTTGCATAAGACAAGCCTGCTGCTTAAATTAAAATCCTCAAGGTTCTTATCTCCATCCCACAGGAAAGCAAATCTGAGTTGAAAAGCGTAAAATTAAGAGAAGAGCAGGCATGGTATCATTTAGTGAATTGGTGGCTTGACTGTGGAGCTGTATGGCTCCAGGGGTAGGTCACACATTAATATGGGGACTAGCTACCGATACAGTTTTCTTAAGGTAGGATCATGGGAATTAAACCCTGCTTTTATTTATTTCATTTTAAATTTGGGATCAGACTTCTTTTTCTTTATGACTGGAAGGAGCATTTTCTCCTGTTGATTTGTAGGTGACTTAATATCCTACAATGCATTTAGTAGTTCTGGGCGACAACCTCCCTTTTCAGTCACCAAGCCCGTAAAGGTATGCCTATGCCATAGTAGTTATGTGTGTGTGGGGGTGTGTGTGTGAGTGTGAGAATAGAATAGAATAAAACATTCCAGATTTAGATATTTGTTTGGATATTCATTAATTCTCACTGTATGCAACACTGTATTAAAATATCCCAGAAGTAAAAAAAGGCCTTACTTTACCCTTGTGAATTTGCTACAAAACAAAGAAAGCAATATAGTAATTACATCTTGTGTGGATTTCAAGTAAAAGCAAAAGTAGACCAAACATTTTTTTTTTAAATAATCCCTGCCATTGTTGTGTCTTTGCAATAAACAAAGTGGCCATAGACACATTTTCATAAAGTAATAACATTAGTTTTTAACTTGAATAAATACTTCAATAAAATTAATGTTCATTCCACTTAACTAGGATTGCATCATGAACAAGAATTCAAACGTTTATTACTATAGAAGTCATTTCTTTTGCAAGTATGACCTATATTGCAGACATAAATGTTAAATATAGATTTTATAGATATATAATGTTTCATGAGAATATTTTTACACAAGTGCGAAGAAATATATTCTCAAGAAAGATAATTTTGGAGCATGCCTACCACTACAATACATTACAATATACTACACTACTGTATAGCGGTGAGGCAACTGCAACGAACATGGGCTGGAAAGGGGGTTGGGACCCTGTGTGTTACTCAAAGTGTACCTGTTTTGTGTGCTGCTGCGTGTGACTGTTTCGCCAGCTAGTGCCGACCTCTCTCCCTCTAATTTCCAGCAGCCTGCTTGTCAGGAAAATTAGGGCTGCTACACTTTTAAATCAAATTGATTTTTCGATCGTTTCCATTCCTCATTTATATACATAGATTATAAATACTGGATAATCGATTCAATAATTACATTTTTGTAACGCACATAGTTATTAACATTAAGTTTTATCAATGAAACTGCACCCAACGCGCTGCCTTGTTATTTTCAGTATTTCTGCCAGAGAAGCAGTTGGCGTGTTTTTTTTTTTCCAGCTTGTGTTAACTAGCATCCGATTTGCTGGTCCCATCCTACCAGCGAATCACTTTTGAAAATGCTTTGTAAGTACATCCGTCAGTGTATTAGACGTAAACAAACAAAAAAAAGCGCGCCGCAAACAGCCTGTGAATAAATTTTCTACACTGAAGAAAAAGACTGTATATAGTTTTGCGCTGCTTTGGAGTTTCAAAATGAACTCTTATATAATGAATATTTAACAATATTCAATAACTTAAAAAAAAAAAATAGAAAATTTATCAGTGATGTTAGAAGCAATTTTGGAGTAACGATCAGCTTGACCATAGCAGGTATGCATGTTGTGGGAAGTAAATCAATTTATTATTATTATGTTTTAGGCAGGGATTTCCGCATTGTGTGTTTCACAGATATTGAGAAGTTTGGTACAGTATTAACAAGATTCATTGCGTGATGCTGCAGCTGTCACTGAATTAAAAGATGTTTTTCATAAACTCTTGTCTAGTTTATATAGATTACATTTTAATTTTTTTTTTTTAATTTGGGCAATATAGCGTGTCATACATGGCATTGTTTACTCATTGCTACTCTCCTGTGATAAGCAAATCCTGTGTTAGACAAGGGTTCAGAAAGGTTCTGCACCCGAGAGGGTTATGAGCAAAATGTGTCATATTCGAAACTTCTTTCTGCGTTCCACAATTCGTTGTGTTCTGTGCACAAATATAATGTCTGCGTAGCGCAATTTGGCGGGAGTGGCCGACAATTTTCCAGATCCTGCCATTTTCAAAATTGTGGGCCAAGCACAAAACCAGGCACAAAATAACGCTTTTAAAAAGCAAGCCTTAACTGTGCACATCACTTCAGCACTCGCTCATCCATCCAATCCCTAAAGTGAAATGCAGGCGCTTTCCGAGGTACTACAAAAATGGAAAACACCCAGTGATCGTGCAAGGTGCCGTCCACACCTATGTAATGATTATATTCAAAGGAACCATTGTGATAGCGGCAACACTAGTTTTAATACATGTTTAAAACATAAACTGGGAACCTGCAATCATGATCATTCTCTCGGTCCGAAAGAAAACAAATCTTTTTTCTAAGCACACTTTCTTGGTTCTGAAAGATTAACTACCTAAACAGAATCAAGAGTACAGCACAGTACATGCCGTTGGTGTGTAACATAGACCGAACCGGCACACACTAAACAACTACCTGTATAATGCAGGAAAGCTTTGCTTTCTATCAACCCTAGAGCAATCAAGAAACAGTTTGCACTTCCTTACCTTGCATTCACATCGATTTCAATATCAGATACTGCTTATACAGTAGTAGGCTAGGCTACTGATTACTGCATTAGTACATTTTGTCAGCGTTGTGAATGTAAAGTTAACGTACGAAAGATGATCCTTTCTTATTCCACTGCCCATTCAACCCGTTGTATTTAAGTTGAATTAATTGCCCCCCAGGTTTGTCAAGCGAGTGTGTGTGTGTGTGTGTATATATATATATATATATATATATATATATATATATATATATATATATATATATATATATATATATATAACAGCTGATTCCAGCTAAGGATTATTAATATTAGTTGTTGTATGTATTTTCATATAACAGATGCCCTTATCCAGGGCAACTTACAGTTCTTACAAAAAAACGTTACAAAAATCACATCAGTTTGATAAGCGGATCACAGCTAATACTAAAAGAAAAAAAATGGTAATGTAACAGAAAATAGTCAAAAAATGTAAATGCGTTAGAATAGGTAACATGTACTCATATGTGTGACACCTGCCAAAATGATGGAGGCAGAAGTAGAGAAATCATAAATTTGCTTCCTAACAGCACAGCATAGATCTGTTTGAATTCTGTAGAATCTGTGATGGCCCTTTTTAAATGTTTAGCTTATTAATGCTTGTGCTAATGATAAATGTTAGATACAAATGTATGCATATGAGCACATTTCATATACTTAAGCACAAAAATATTTGAATTGCTCCGAAGGCCAAATTTGAATGAAAAGTTATCCTCAGCAACATTGGCAAAGGGCCACATGCCTAAGGGCTCAATCCATAAAATATCTCTGTAGTTGCATTCTGCAAAGGCTCCTTTTCCTTTTCATGCTACTCACCCAGTAATTCCACACTCAGGAATAAGGACATAGCTGATCTTTTTTTTTTTTTTTTTTTTTTTTACTGTTACTTATTTCTCATTGATATCAGAAGCATATTTGGACACCCACGATCTGCATTCCATGCTGTGTGATAGGAGTGGGGGGCAGTTGGAAGGGGCTTTCAGCAGGAGTATGAGTAAGGGATACACATGTGCAGACTGCATCCACAGGCAGCATTCTTGGCCATCTCCACACTAAGATTCCCATCTTCTGGGCTTCTGACTTAGAGTAGTGTTTTCAGCATTGTGGGTCTGGTTTACAGTCCACGCTTCTGTAAATATGTGTATGTATAGTTTAAGGAACAATGGTCGGAGCTACTGAGAACACCGGCTGACAGGCGCGATTCTGTAAAATAAAGAGGAGTGTTTTTTTTTTTTTTGTTGTTGTTTTGTTTCTTATTTAATAGGTACCAATTATTATTTTATTATTTTCTCCTAATTTAGAATGCCCAATTATTTTTAGGCTCAGCTCACCGCTACCACCATTGCGTTGACTCAGGAGGGGCGTAGATGAACACACGCTGTCCTCCGAAGCGTGTACCATCAGCCTCCTGCTTCTTTTCCGGGGCACATTTAGGAGGACTTGTGCTCCAGCCTCCATTCCTCAAGTCGGTGGGGCGGTTGTGAGCAGAGTCGAGGATACAGATAATAATTGGGCATACTAAATTGGGGAGAAAAAATGGGTAAAAAATTGGCGACGATTAAAGTATTTAAATTTAATGGTCTGTGTTGTGTTGCTGTGCCAGACTGACAGCTGAGAGGTGTGTCAGAAGTGTGGCGTAAGCAAGGGGTGTGGCCACGGGACTGCATGTTCTGTGTATGTTCTGTGGTTGGTTGATTGGTTGTTTGTTATGTTCTGTTAATGTTCTGTCAGACACCCTTGACCTAAAGTGCAGTGCTAGTAACCTACATCCTAGTTACAGCACCTTTTAGAGGAAATAACTGCTTTTGATTTTACTATCTTTTTTTGACCTTTTACTTGTTGATTATATACTGTTAGTGGACCATGATGATGGCTGTCTCTTGTTTTATCTGCAGAGGGAATGCAGAGATATGGTTAAAAACCCCTAACATTGCATTTCCCTACTTTTTGTCACCTTTAATATCAACCCCCCGCCCCCACTGCTCCGTGGATGCCAATGGGGTGCTGGCAGGACACGCCCCTCCCATTCACAGCAGTGACAATGGAAAGCAGGTAACAGGCAAAGAAAATCGAGCAGCGGCTCCAATAATTTCTGATATATGGAGTATGTCCCTTTTTATTTATGTATTTATTTATCAAAAAAGTCTTAACTTATCAGATTTCCAGTGGGGTTCTAGCTGCTTTTACCTAGGTTTGCAGCTGGCTGTGACTGAGGGAGGTAAAGCAGCTTGCCCAAGGTCACACCACAGGCCTGATATTGAAAGCAATGTGCAAGCAAGTGCCCAGAGTTCCTGCTTTGTGAGCTTATATACTCTCTCATCTCTTGATTCCCAGATAGTCGCTCTTTCCTCTACACACAATTTTTCTCCTTAAATTTGTTCTTTAGATCTTGGATATAGTTGTTCAGGTTGGTCAATATTTAGAACATTGTTCAGTTTTTGTTTTCTGAATAATTACATTGTTTTGAAAATATTCTAATGGCCTGCTTGAAAAGACATGCTGTATCACCTTGGAATGTAACTTCAGGTCATATGCAGTTAGGGATTGTTGTGTCTAAATAAGTCATAACTTGGCTTAGACAGTCCTACAACAAAATGTATATCTGATGCTGTACTCTGTTCTGATTATCTAACGTCTTACTTTGAAAATACTGGATTTAGACCAGTCTACTATATCCAGTCTACCTGACTGTACAGTACATCACAGAACAACACAATTGAGTGAAATTACACAATTTAAAGATGCATTTCCATTACGCATGATAGACTTCTACTTGTAATTAGAGTATATTGGCTAGAAATTATATTGACAAGGAGCATAGATACCTATTTGAATTCAAAAGAATATGTGCTGGCACTTTTCTGCCACATTAAAATAAAGTCAGCACTTGGGTATACAACATACGTCAGTCGCGTTTTATCGTCCTTGTGTTAAGAATATTATCAGGGGGTAAGGGTATAGTATATATATAGTATATATATATTATATATATATTAGATATATTGGTATATATTATATATATATATATATATAATATCAAACTCATGTGGACGAATAATGAGTTGGTCCAAAAAAGTACTAATAGATACGAAAATTGATACATTGAACAGATATTTTTGAATTATAAAGTAATATACTATTCACATGAATATTCGACGTTTAGTATTGAATTGCATTAAGTTTATACATTTAAATGAAAAATACTTTTAACATTAGAACAGTTAAAGTTAATTAAAAGTCAATTCAGACTTACAACATTTGTGCCACAAATCTTGGACCGGATTCATATTTTCAAAATAAACCAATCTACACGAGGTCTCAAGATGTCGTCACCTAATAATTTGAATACCAATGGTTGTTAACATTGTGTCCATGGTGCCATGATAATTACTATAAATATAGGTAGCATACAGTTATACATTAATACAGTTAAGCAAAGAAAAAAGACTGTAATTACTTTAAGAAATGAAGGTCAATCTTTAAGACAAATTGCAAGAACTTTGCAAGTGTCTGTAATTGCTGTGGCCAAGATCATCAAACGATTTGAAGAAACTGGCACTCATGAGGACCGAACAAGGTCAGGCAGGCCAAGGGTAACGGCTACATATTTCATGGCCTCTCTTTCTTCTCTCTTTCTGCTGCAGTCAAACAAGGTGCCGGTGGTCCAGCCGTCGCATGCAGTTCACCCGCTTACTCCTCTGATCACCTACAGCGATGAGCACTTTGCACCCGGGCCTCACTCGGGACACCACCCTCAGGAAGTTAACTCCAAACAAGGTAAAGCAGAGACCAACCCACTTGGGCAATTGAGATTTACTCCAAGGGTCCATTTACAATTGCTTTGACTCATTTTTCAATCCAGCGTTCCAATGTGCATAACTCTTAACACAAGATGCTGAACTGCTCATTTTGGGGTCAAAATCCCATGCAGAGTGCAAAATAAATACTACTGTGTCAAGTGAGATAAATACATCATTCAAAAGCAAATCATAGCACCAAAACATCAGATGCTTTGATCACTGAAGTTTAATCATTGAAGCATTGCTAAATAAAACACCCATTAACAAATAATGCTGTCAAACACAAAACAATTCAAATCAAAACAAAGTCTAAAAGTGTCAAAATAATAGCAATCTACAGAATAAAACATATATTCTAAATAATGTAAAGTAAGCATTCAGTGATATTCTACACAGTTGTATCAAATAGCATGTAGCAGTCCAAAGACCAAAACCCAAACTACTGATGAAAATCATGTATACATTGCAAAATGAATGCAGTGGAGTCAGTAAAGACACCAAAAGCAAATAATGTGTCCAAAACATCAGAAACTTTGTTTAAACATTTTCTTTTTAATCTTTGAAGTGCAATAACATAAATGAGTCTTGCATAACAATCATGAATACTGCTGTTGGGGGGGGGGGGGGATACAGTAATAGATAGCTCAGAGCTTTATGTAGTAATGAAATAATTATCAATTAAGCTGTCTTGCTTAATTGTTACCAGTTGATCTAATAGTTAAGAACTCTACCAGATAAGTGTTAGCATTTGACATAAGTCCTATTGGTTGACAGGGCAACTTTATGATTGGAAGAGGTGATTTACAGTTATGCATGTTGTATGTTAGCGTGGAAAAATGTGTCTAAATGGTTGCATTCAGTTTATCATTATGTGTTAGGAGTGCACATTGGGTCACTGTATTGAAAAATGAGTCAAAGCAATCATAAAAAACGGTAAAAGTTTTTTGTAAGCTATGAAAATATACTGGACATCTGACAGTAAAAGTTGCAAACTATTTTTTGGGGCTGTCTTTTAACATTGGTAAATGTATTCTATAAAACTTTTGTTTGATTGTTTGCGGGGATGAAAACAAGACTCCCTTGTATAACAGTTTGAGCCATTCCCGGTTTTACTGTGAACTTTATTAGCAACAAAGTTTAGGTAATAAACAGAGCTGTGTCCTATTAAGATCTTTGTAAAGTCTAGCTTTGCAATGGAAATCTTATTCCCAACCATGATTGTCTTAGGGTGAGTGCGTTTTAAAAATCAAATACAACACAAATGACACCCTGTACTGCTTCAGTGTAAAATGTGGATTAGTTTATTAAAATGAAGGCAGTCCATATTGTTTGTAGGTAGTGGTTAGCCGATTTGATCCCAAGGAGGGAGTTGCATGTAGATCAGTCTAAAATTAACATAATCAAGAGGAAAACTCTGGGGAGCTGCTTGTCTCCTGGAGAAAATAATGGCGTTAGCCGAACTATGAAGCCCTTCAGTTAATGTTATGTGCTGCACAGTAGAATTGCAATAGGTTTATTAGAAACTTATCATAAAACAAGAAATGGGGCAATGTGTAAGTTGGTTTTAACACTGGAGGCTTAACACAGTGTATTTTATTGTTTTTAAACTAACAACTTGTTTGACACAAAACTCACATTATAGCACGCTTTAAAACATGGATGCGTGTGCTAGTTTTATTTAACTCTATAATTAAGGTACGTCTTACCGTACAGCAGCACAAACTTAGCATTTCTGTATCAACCACAGTGTTTAAACAAGGCATATTCCACACCTCATTTTATAGTTACTGCTTCCTTTCTCAATAGTTTTGTGGTCAGCTATACTTTAAGCTCACATGCTTTCATTTAGATTCAAAATACTTTTAAAGTTAAATGATATACCATTTTGCCAGAACAAGAGTTGACCTAGAGTAGGTTTCAAAGGAGTTTACTGCATTTTTGGCAGCAGTTCTTGCGTCCTGAACCTGTTCCACACGTTTGTTTTCCTTCCACCTAACAGTCACTGTATACTACGAGCAGAATCAACCAAACAGGATGTAATGCCACAGTGAAGTTTTGAGGGGTATAAATAGCCTGTGAAGGCCTTCTGCCAAACACACACACACACAGTGAGAGTGAGTGAGTGAGTTTCTGTGATGTCCTAAATTACGAGACCAAAGGTTGAGTAATTTTATAAACTGTCACAGAAACCCGAGATGGAATTTTTTCCTGTAACTCACTGAAGAGGCCCATCTATTATTATTTTTATTTTATTTTATTTTTTTAATAATATATGGATACCCTTGTGATGCTAATATTAAAGAACACAAGGTTCAGCAGTACAGTTTTTTTTTTTTTAAACGTAGTGTTTCAGTGCTGTACAGACGTTCTATGCTGTTACCTGTTAGTGCTTGTTTTACCTTGTTTTAATTTCCCGTTCCTGTCCAGTTTCTCTGATATGAATGTACCAGCTTTGCATCCTTTTTTTTTTTTAAATGTATTTTCATTTTGTTGATCATTAATGACCATTTCTGTACTGTGGGTGTTGTCGAGTGATTGAAAACAAGACATTTTGTGTTTGAATTGAAAGTGATGGCCTCAAGGAGTTGAACGGGTCAAAGTTCAAGTATATTTTCCTCTAGAGGAATTATCACTTTTTGACGTCACTACTGTGGTATTATGCCGTTTTTTTAAGAATGGCTCAGGATGCAAATATAGCTTCTCTCTCTGTCTCTCTCTCTTTCTATCTATCTATCTATCTATCTATCTATCTATCTATCTATATAAAATCATGGCTTGAATTTCATTTTGTGTTCTGGGGGGATTTCCCCTATATGCTGCAGCCAAAATTATAAAAAGTGATATATTTATAATATTATATATATATATTATATATATATATTATATATATAGTATATTATATATAATATAGATATATATATATCTATATATACTATAATGTTCATAGTACTGCATCATCATTCACACTGGTGGTGCTTTAAAATAAGCTGCTTTCAGGAGACCTAACCTCTGTTCATCACTGTGAGACAGAGCACTCTCCATTGCTTTTGCCATTACCTGATGTAATGTAATGTAAAGTTTTTGCATGCAGCAGAAGAAAAAGGTGCTTTTCTTTTAAACCAGACCTTCATTTCTTTTTTTAACTCTTTACACTCAACCCTATTTCCGCCTGTTTTTCACTGTTTTCATTTATGTATGTTTAACTACTGGATAGTTTGTACTGCATGCATGTAACTTAGATCAAATGAAGGCCCACAGAATATCCTTTCATTTTATGTAAGTTGCAACAGGCAACATCAAGCATACTGCATATAAGCAATAAGGCACGATGTGGGATATACTCTAATATCCACACGCCCCGGGCGGTTTTGCCTCGTGACTTATAATGCACCCGCGGCATGTGGATAAGTCACGAGGCGAAGCCGAGTGGCTTTAACCGCCTGGGGTGTGTGGATATTAGAGTATATCCCACAGCCTGAAGTGCCTTATTGCGCTTATAAAATGGATCAACCAACATACAAAAAAACCCCAGCAAAAACATGTTTTAATTAACAAAAAAGTAATTTATTAAATATCCTTCCACCTCTGCCTGACCTGAAAAAATAGTCCCTTAAAACATTAAAAATGCATTCATTAAATAATTTCAGGTGTTGAATTGAACATTGCCATTGAAAGTGCAGTTTTGATTTAGTTACACTTCTTGTAATTCTTGGTTTATTCATTACATTTTAGTACAATATTGCTGCCCATTTTCACCGTGACACAGCACAAATGAGTATGCCTTTAAATCACGCAGCACAAATAAGACTGCCTTTAAATCATGCAGACCCTTCTTCTCAAGACCTGCAATAGTATCAGGTGACAGGTTTTTTTTTTTTTTTTTCAAATCCTTCTTTGTTATCCAGGGTAGTAACAGGAGGTATCCATACCAAATCTGTGCTACAGCTTCACAGTGGCGGGAAAGAAGTTATTGTATGGTATGTCCGGTCACTTACCAAACTGACTTTGCAATTTACAGCTTGGTAACTTGAAGAACTACTGGGCCAGTGTTAAGAAACAATTAAAAACAATGCAGGGCACAGCAGAAGACATGATACCATCGTACCTGGACACATTTAAAAAGTATGGCAGGAACTGCTGAGATGAATTTTTATCAGTGTTCAGCATCAGATCACACAGCTGCGAAGGGGGTGGGTCCGGTGGCAGCAGGCAGGTAGACCGAAGAACAGACAGCGGGGGCAACGGCAACAAAACATCTTTTAACCTGAAAGTCTTAAGAGGGACCCAAATCTTTTGTGAAAAGCTGAGATTGAGATTTTTTAACCTATTTATTCTCAAAATGAGATAGGGAAACGCCCTAGTTCATGGAGAAGGAACAGAGCGAGTTTTGAATTTATATATATAATTAATCATTGGTGTCCGCTTCAGATTAATTCAATATCTCCATGTTCACTTCGGTTTTCCAAAAGTTTAACATTTACATAAATCTCATTGGTCATGTTTATTGTGGTAAATTCTAATATGTCTGCAGTTTTTGTTTTTAAATTCTAGTGTATTTTTTTTCCGTTTTTGAAAAAAAGTGTTGACCCATGGTGATATGCTGTAATATCAACACCCCTATGTGACCTGTTTTGACCAATCAGGGTAGAGTATTTAAAATACCCATTTTATAAGTGGTAGACATGAGAATATATGTAAAAAATAAATAGTTTTTCCAAAATAATCATGTTTGGTCACTGCAATATATATTGTAATATGCAGCACCTAGATAGACTTAATATCGTCATGTTTCTATAATCCTTAAAGAAAGCAGCTGAGAATCACGTACGAGAGAATAAAGTCTCGTGGCACTTAAAATATCCAGCACTACTTTTATTTTTATTTATTTAGTTATTTATTTTAACCATAACTACTCATTGTGGCTCATAGTGCTTTCGTCACTGACTCCCACTTCCTTAGAGATTGCTGTAGCGTTTCAGGCATTCTGAATTGGGTGAAAAATACAGTAGCTTGGTGTCTTAAAATATCTCTGCGGGATTTTCCCCACACAGTTACAGATATGCGGGAGCAACTTGGAAAATGCAAGATTCAAGCGGGAACACTAAAAATAAGATAAATTTTATATATAATAATATATATAATATAGATAATATATATGAGAATGTGAACTATACTTAGTGAGAAGAAAACGCATTGCACTTATAAAGGTTTGAAGTGGCAAACTTTACTTTTCCAAAACTGTTTGCATTAAAATGAGGTATAAAAATGACTTTGTAGCCAGGCACTTATTTTTTAGATAGTCATGAGATTTTAAACCAAATCTTTCTACTTCGCAAACAGTATCTATCTCAACTATCCCACTCTCCACTTTTCAAAAAAGACCAAAGGTTTTCTCGCTGCTATTCTCAAACATAACGTTAATCTGTCCCTATTAAGTATTTATCTGCAGAAGTTAATTGCCATTGATTTGTTCTGAACTATAAACGTGAGGGAAGGACAACTTTTTTTGTTTTGAAATTGACACATTAATGAATGGATTTATTGAATACCTGCTGGTAAATACTTCCTGAAGGTGGTACAAGTTGCTGCATACCCCTAACCCTAACCTGCCACTAAGTTCCACATTGTGTGATAAAAAGGACAATTTAGCATCATGGATTACTTAAAATTACTTTTAAGAAAACTTACTGTGCCAGTGTTGTCTTGCAAAATTCATGCCAGCATACCATTTTATTTAAAACCATTGTGCCTGAGGTTCTGTTTTATTCTTTTGTATTTCCGTTCTCACTGTACCAGCAGTGGGAAACACCAGGAGGCACAAACAAAGATAAGCCACCAGAAGGCGCTCATAAAACAATTTGTGGGGGACAAGTTGAACTTGGAACTCGGATTGTATTCCAGAACTGTTAACAGTATACTACAGAATAATCAAAGCAACAGATGCTTGTTATCAGCGATGCTTAAGTTCTGCATTTTGTATTATAGAATATATGCCTCCAGAAGGGTGCATGGGGTTGCCTGGGGTATAGTGAGTAGTGGGTAGAGATTTATTATAGTTAAATCCATACCTTGTTTTATTTATTTATTTTTTTTAATACATTTGTGGAAGTTTGCAGTTTGCTCCACTATAAAAACCAATTCTGTATCACAATTTTAAAACTAAGTTAAATCTGCTCCAGCATCCCTAATTTTGAAGTCATTTTTTATTTTTTATAATGGGTCTGTATATTGGTTAATTACAAGCTGATTGTTCTGTGGGACCATTAAGGAGTTGATCTTTGACAGGTGATCCGTTACTGTATTTCTCTCTTGTAGTGATGTCATGTAACAGTGCAGACCCTAGGGTAGTGTAAACCCTCAAAATGCTGATGTTCAGGACAGGCATAAAGTAACATCAATAGGCTTCCTTTTTTTGTGATTGGAAATGCTGCTAGCCAAAGTTCCCCATTTTTTTTTTTCCTGTCAGCAACCTGTCCTGGGGGTATGAGTTTTAGGTAAAACATAAAGAAAAAGAAAAAAGGCAGCGATGCATTTGGGATTAGGATTTCATTTTTAATCTCGAGGCAGTTCTTACAGCTGTAGGGCTTTGTGTATATGGGATGTCAGTTGATGGATCCTTTCTGGTGAGTCTTTATTTTCCTGTTCAATATAACACGTGGAAAAGCTCTTGACCTTGAAGCCCAAAGGAATCGGCTGATGAAGAGCTTAGTGCAAACTGTAGTGACAATCATAAGCCAAATGAATCGTATCAAGTGTGAGCATTACGGGACAGAAAACGATTCTTAATTAACTACTGATCCTCTGTGGTAGCGAATTTCAAAAGCCTGACGAGCCTTCAGGGGAAAAATCTAAAAATGGACAAGTTGTCATATTCTTTCCATCTTGAGACAAGTTGTCATATTCTTTCCATCTTTAAATCTTCGGTTTTGCCCCCCCCCCCCCACCAACTCTGCAATTTACATAACACTGTTTATTTTGTCTCTTTTAGCAACAAAAAAATTTCAGCAGCAAATTGAACAGCTGCTTGGTTCAGTGGAAATAGAAGCTAGCATTTCTGTTATTTTAGGTAGGCAGGAGAGGAATGTGATGCTTTTATTACTGGCAGTTCTTTAACTGGGTTGTTTGTCCTGTTGTCCGGCTTCCTTCTAGACATACACAGACATCATCATCCTGGTCCTGACATGGCCAATTTCTATTCGCTGTCTCCTGGAGGAGTTGGACAGATTACCCCACCTCTTGGATGGTCAGTTCCTTGCCTTTTTTTAAATTTTATTATTTCTTACTACATTTTTTGGTTTTAAAGGGTACAACTGGAGCAATAATTGTCATTGGATAGCAGAAAAGTCAAGCATTTGACAAATTAATTGTGTCTAGCTTCCTTTTTTGTTGAGTGGTTAATATACAGACATTTTCTTCTTTTTTTTTTTTTTCTTTCAAATTTTATAACCTTAAAACTAAATGTTTTGCGTGGTATTGAAACAAAAGGACTTAACAGCACAGGTAGGTCAGCAATACATAATTGCACAGGGCCAAGGATTCAGTGGTTTGATAGTCCCTTTTCTTTGTGACCTCAGGCAAGGTCAGCCTATGTATCCAATGTCAAGTGGTTTCAGACAACAGTACCCCTCCACTCTCCAAAGCGACACCCCCATGTCCAGGTAGGTGCAGGAGGCGACTAGCTGCAGGCACTAGAGGGCAAGCTGCTTTATCTCTGAGCTTCCCTGCAGCAATGCCTGGGTCACTCAGCAGCAGAACACACCCACACAATGAAGTTCGTAGTTGAAGTGATGCAAGGGTGGGTATAAATGATTAGTGAATGTTGTGTTTCAGACATTCACGCAGTTGTGATTATTGTTATTATAATTATTATTATTACTACTCCTCATTATTACTCACTCTGTGTCTTGAGAGGGGTGCCTTACAGCAAGTTATCCACAATAACGACATTTATGTACCAATATATGTCATACTAAATAGATCTTAATAATTTCTAACATCTTTAGAAAGTTAGGGATATTTCTAAGGGAGGAGAGCAGCTTTTTGGTTACTGTTACTCTGTTGTGGGCTCACAACCACTGTTCTCATCCACCATCTACAATAAGTGATTGATGTAATTCAGGAATATGCTTCCACCATACCTTTTCTGCTGTGTGACCCAAGCTTTCTACCCTGAATCTACCAGCTGCAAAAGCTCATGGACGTGCCAAGTCACATGCTTTTGTTTTTTTTTAAAGATTTCATGTTTATCTAGATATATATAGGCTATATATATATATTATATATATATATATATAATATAGATATATATATAATATTATATATATATATATTATATTATCTATATATATAATATATATATATATAAACTTATTAAATACACACACACACACACACACACACATAGACACACTGCTGTGCAAAAGTTTTAGACATGTTGCATTTTTCTTGCATTATGGTCATCAACAATTTAATCAAAGCCTCCTAGTGTTTTCTACTATTATAACCTTTTATAACCTGGACTTGCATAAAAAAGGAAAAACTTATAGCTTGCATCACTCGATTTTCAAGGTGCGGTATACGAAGCATAATCAGGAAGCACAGAGAAACATTGTCTGTAATTCACAAACCCAGGACAGGAAGACCCAAAAAGCTGTCTAACAAGGATGAGCAATACTTGAAGATAATATCCTTAAGGTATAGAAAGACGAAAGCACTGAATTGACAACAGAACTGGCAGAAGGCAGAAATGTCATTATCCATCCATTAACAGTCCAAAGCACCTTTGACCATTGTTCTATAGTCCAATTTCTGGGTTCTTGTGCATATTTTAGCCTTTTGGTCATGTTCCCCTTTCTTTAGAGGTATTCTTACTGCAACACATCCTTTAAGTCCTGATTTCAAGACTGACCTTCGTACTGTTGATTTGATGGACAATAACACCTGTTTCTTCTGCCAGTTCTATTGTCAATTCAACGCTTGTCGTCTTCCTATTCCTTAAGGATATTATCTTTGTGTTGCTCATCCTTGTTAGACAGCTTTTTGAGTCTTCACTCCTGGGTTTGTCAATTACAGATGATGTTTCTCTGTACTTGTTGATTATGCTTCGGATACCATACCTCGAAACTCGCTGATGCGAGCTATTTCACTCAATGTTTTTCCTTCTTTATGCAAGTCAAGGTTGGTATAATGGTAGAAAACACTAGTGGAGGCTTTGAGTAAATTGTTGATATTCGTCATGCATCAGAGTAGAAAAATGCAACATGTCTTAAGATTTTTGCACAGTAATGTGTATGTATTTGTGTGTGTGTATATGCTCTGCAATGAAAACTGCTGCTGCATCCCATGCTTGGTATAAAGGGAGGTTGCAAAATGTCTGGATTGTTTATTGGAATGCTTTATTGTCTACTGGAGATCTTGGTGGTGATTGATTTGTGTTCTGCAGCATTACTGAAAGCTTTACATGTCCAATAACTTTCCCTTGAACAATTACCAAAAGAACAAAGAGGGGGAGACAAACATACAAAAATCTGCAACAAAACCATTTTTGTTTTACTAAATATATTTTATGCACTTTACCAAATTGTGAGATCTGTTTTCTTACATTGACTGTATAAACCGGCGCACAGAAACAGGAAAGTGTAGGTTCTAAGAACTCAAGTTAGTGTGCCACGTGTAAGAACGACTCCTAGAATAATTTTCAGTCTTTGTCCCTCTAATCAAAACTACACAGTTCTCCAAGTGCTTACATAATTTTCAAGTGCTTTAAAATTATAAAGGGCCAGAATTAAGAAATAATATCAGAAATCCATAAGGTTTGCCTGTTTTAATGAGCCCCTTACAGTTTGCTATGGGATATTTCATTGTGTAACAGACCTAAAACAAAATTGCAATTTCTGAAGGACATTTTTCAGTGGGTGTATAAATGTGTTCTTTTTTGCATTTCTGTGCTGCATTGGTGGGTCTCTGGTATAAAAGTGCTGTCTTCTGTATTCACTGGCTGATTCACTTACTGGGGCTGGCTGGGGTAGAATGAGCTAGCAAAACTATTTCTGTTGCTAAAGTTATTGTAAGGGATTTGTGTAAAAAAACAAAACAAAACAAAAAAAAACATATATATATTTTTAACATTCTTTTATTTAATTTGTATTCATGTTGTAGGTTTTCACATCACATGGTGCCAGGTCCCCCTGGACCCCATGCAACTGGCATCCCTCACCCTGCCATTGTGAACCCTCAAGTCAAACACGAACACCCGCATGACCACGACCTAATGCACATGTAAGTGGCTTGCTGTTCCTGGGGGACGCACAATGGAGTTGGAAGCCAGAATATGTTTTGCCTTTTAGTCTCCCAGATATTACAACTAAGGCACGCATATTCATTATTGTTATAACCTGCTGCGAAAGCAGCATACTAGACTAGAGTGATTACATCAAAGCCATCAACAAATATTTTCAGTGAGGCTGCACATTTGTTTGGCGCCCACTGGAATAAGGAATTGCTCATCTTTTTAAAGCCTAAAAAATAAGCGCTAGCAGGGTAATAGCTCTATTTGATTATTTTGACATGGTTTACATACATTCCACCTAATCCCTTGTAAGCAGATTGGAGACCGCTATAAAAAGGCAGGCTTTGGGTGTCATCATGGGACGTAGATATGATTTGTTGGTACCTTAAATTTGTTTTCTCTGCTTAGCAATTTTGTTTATTCGGCAAGCTTAGCGGTGAAAAAGTGTTGTACCAGGTGCATTTTTTTTCTCAACTCAGTAAAACCATATGACATGGGAAGAATCTAACAGTTTTTCATAACAGTTTGAAAAAACACAAGCATATACCGTTATATTTACCAATTCCTAAAATACAGAATTTCTTTTTGGTATTTATTTGCACATCTCCATAAACAGTTTCTTTTTTTCTTTTAAAATGTAGACATGCAACAGCATTGCACATTTCAGGCATGGTTTGCTTTGTAATGTGGATGCTGTATTTGTCCTGACTTAATTATGGAATGAGACTTCTGTATCAATAGGCTTCCAAGCAAAATGGATCATTTAAGAAATGCACACTGAACCTGGGTAGATGTTGTTATATTTGTTCCATCCAAAATGACACACATGAGATCTTAAATTGGAGGATATACTGGATTCCCTGGCTGGCTATATCAACTGTGAGAATCGACTCAATAGGCAAACCCAAATGAATTTAAAATAAAATCATTGGCTAATGCATTCCAGCAATTATATACCAAAATCAAACTAATATAAAGGATGCAATTGGAATCTGATGGGTGTGCATTGTACTCGTCTGCTTCTATTTTTAACCTCATTTTAATTTGCACAATGCTCGCATCAGCTTGACATTGCCATCTATTTATTTATTTATTGTTTTTGTTGCCTCCATGGTAACCAACATCTTTTATCTGGCATGTGTTTTAATTCCCCCCCCCCTGTTTTTTTTTTTCTTTAGGAAACCTCAACATGAACAGAGAAAAGAGCAAGAGCCCAAAAGACCTCACATCAAGAAGCCTCTAAATGCTTTTATGTTGTACATGAAAGAAATGAGAGCAAACGTAGTAGCGGAGTGTACGCTGAAGGAAAGTGCAGCCATCAATCAGATCCTGGGGAGGAGGGTGGGTACAGCCAGGCTAATTCATACCACCCCTGCAGGAGTTCATGTTTCTAATTAGCATCTCTTTAGGAAACAATATCATGCGTAATCCCTAGTACTTTCTGCTTGGATTTATTGACCCAAAATATACCCCTATAAAAGTAGACTCAATTAAAGAGCTGAAGCTGACAACGAATACTATTCGATCAGTAGAATTATTATTATAAACAAAATGAAAACATGCAAATTTAATTTACAGAGCCGTATTGTACTTTTAAAAGTAACTACAGCTGTAGCTATTAAAATTAGGCCTTTTGCCACAGCAAAATAGTTTCAGGCATGTAATTGCTCAAAGCATTAAAGGCTGTTAAATTTAAACCAGTGTTTTGATAACAAATCAGTGTTTCAACTGTGCTAACCTTTTCATCATGGGTGCATTTTGTGAACTTGATTTTGAAATTGAAACAGTTTACCCTAATGACACCAAGTCTTTTTTGGAACGAACTTGAAAGTGCATGCAGAGTGACCTTTTTGACCAAATTTTTTGTCCCCCCCCCCCCAATCACTCATTTTATATTAAACAGTGGCACGCGCTAGCCCGAGAAGAGCAAGCTAAATATTATGAATTGGCCCGGAAGGAAAGGCAGCTTCACATGCAGCTTTACCCAGGCTGGTCTGCAAGAGACAATTATGTAAGTACCAATACAGAGATTGAAAAGAGAGAGGCGAATGACTGAACAGCTAAACTATAGTTGAGTAGAGTGTTGCATTAGAAGTGGCAACAACATCCAGTATTTGTTTTTGAGCTTTGTCCTTTTTTTTTCTATTTCACAGATAAGATTTTATTTTTGTTCTCAATTTTATCTTTTGAAATACCATTCTCTTTTTTTGGTGGGGGAGTGTATGATTCTAGATCATCCAGTTCTATATCTAGTTCTAAGATAGATAAATGGAATGATTTTAAAGTGCGCTCACCCACTGCTCAACACACTTTCAAGTAACAAAGCTCAAAAATAAATGTTTGTATTTGATGAACCATTATTTCGGTTTGTGTGTATGTAAAGTGTGTGGGAGTGTATGAGTGAAGTTGTCAAAAGTGTGGCTCCAGCACTCTTATTCACTACACCGTTTGGAGTTAGGCTTGTGGTGTTTACCTGCCTCCTTTGGGTACCTTGGGCATTTTTCCCTTTTTTTCTTCACTTTTTCCCCCGCCCTGGTTTTTTGTTGCTGCAGTCGTATGTGTTGCTACGTGACTGTTGGCAGCGCCTGGTTTTAAGAGAATGGTTTGAATATGCTGCACATTAGGAGCAGTAGAGAGACTAATCACTAGAAGATAAACAAAAAAAAAAAAAAAAACTGAATTCATGCAGATTCATGAGCAGCCAGTTTTATTTTTTGTCTGTTTGTTTTTCCTAATCCTTGTTTAGTATTGTTTTCAGAACATAGAAACCATTTACATTTTTATACAGTTTTTAAAAAAAATAATTTATTGAATTCAACAGTGAACACAATAAGTAATAGATGACTTATTTGTGAATATGCCTATAACAAATATGATTGTAGTTCAGTTCACCATTGATTGTTTTCCCATCCCAGTATACTGCAGAGACATGTTCAGCTGCCTTCAAAACCATTTTGTCGGTCACGTTGTTATTCCTCTTGTATTAATTAGGGTTGAAGATGTTAATACTTTTTGGCTAATTGTTTACCACTAGCCTTGTTTTAAGTATCAGTTTTTCTTCAGAGTGCTGCTTCATGGTTATCCATTTTATATATTTTTTAAAATGACGTTTGTAACAGATGTGACTGCCTAGCAACAAAAGGTTGAAGTAATATGGGTTTCTGGTGGTAAATATTCCAGAAAAAAATGGGGAGAAATATTACAGATGTCCAGCTGGTGGTGGGTGAACATTGCAAACTTGAATTAGAAAGTGGTTTAGTGAGTATGAGTGCTGGAGCCACACCTCAAGTGTTCACCTGGATATTTTAAAGGGAAAGAAGAAGAAGAGGAAGAGAGAGAAGATCCAGGAAACCACATCAGGTAATTGCACTGCCCTCGCTATATCCAGCTGTTCAAGCCTGCTGCACTGCTAGCTCAGTGTTTTCTAGTTCTGGTCTGAGTGAAGAAAACTAAATATGAAAAAAGAAATCCACAAATCCAATAGGTGATATTGCAATAATCCTTCATGTGAATTATAAATAGTTTAGAATAAAAGTATGGGTAATGAGTTTGGCTAATTTAGATGTGGAGTTTTATTGTGAATGGGTTATTATCTCTGATTTTTGTGAAGCTATTATTATTATTTCTTCTATTAGCTTCTTGTCCTGATTCCATGCATTTTTCCTCCGTCCATGCAACCTGTTAGCCGCCAAAAGATGTCTATCAGTGTTTGGCCTTCATGGAATAAGTATGTGGTGCCCGCCTTGCAGGTACATTGTGGTGACAGGCTCTCGTGCAACTTGATTTCACATCCAGCACCGTTGTGCGCACTGCTGTTTTTTTTATTATCTGTCACCGTCTCCAACCACCCCACTGCTAACCACTCTCTACAACACGTAGACTTGCGGGATTCGTCTGTGAAGACGTTTTTATCTTAACCTGTGCAACGTTTTTATTAATTCCAAATTAATCAATTTATAGTATTTGTTTGTGCTACTGTACATACCTGTGAAGTCAGAATTTTTACTATTCAGAAGAACGATATGATGACGAAGCCGTTTGGTACGGAAGACTCATTAAAAGGTCTTTCATGGTTTTAAGTCCTCCTTTGCTTATAACCCTAGCTTAAAAAAAAAAAAAAAAAAACAGAACATATACTTAGATGTCTTTCTGTATGCAAATAAAGTTGACGAGGAGTATTAAAGGACTGAATGTTCTGCAGGTACAGGCCAGAGAATGAAAACTGCGTACATCTGAACAATGGTAAGGAAATCTAAAATGGTTCTCCCTGACGTTTCTTTTTATTGTATTGAATTCAAGAAGTCTTCTTTTTTTTTTTTTTTAACTGTGGATTTACACACTAATACTTAATGTCTAGCTTATAAACATCATGACTGTATTTGTACAACCTTAAGTTTATTTTTATTTTTTTTCCATTATGGAGATATGAGGATAATATTTAAGTCATTTTTGTGCCTTGGATAGAAAAAAAAATCAGTGTTTTTATTTGGAGGGAAAAGGGTTGTATTGTACCTTATTTTGAACTTGGCATAGAGTAATAAGGTTGTTGGTGGGCTTTTTTTATTGCTTTGTTCTCTACCAAAAGAAAACATACCCGACTGCCATCTTTTAAAAAAATAAAAAAGTAAAAAAATAATAAATGGAAATGGGGGGGGGGGGGGGGGGGGGGGTTAAGCAATACTGAGCTGATCATTAGCAGTGCCTAGCGGAGAACAGATTGCCATCCAGTCTGATTCGTTGTGACATACTGAAACTAATATGCATAATTCCAAGAATACAACAACACTCCAAATGCACTCAATGTATGCATATCCTAATAGCAGGATTGAAGCTGGCTTAGCAGACTGCAGTAACATCACTAAATGAACACGTTTTTTGGATATTTTCTTTATCCTTGCTCTCGCTACCAGTCTGTAGCATGGATTACATTAAATTGGTAGTTATTTTTGTTGAACTATGTTCCTGTGGTGGTTTTCAGTTCAAGTTCATTTCTCGCCAAATCTTGCATTTGTCAGTGTGCATTTTAGAAAAGTACATGTAAAGACAGTAATGGACATCTTTTATTGGCATTCTTTCGGGCATTCCTAAGATTAGAAAATGGGGGGGGGGACGGGGGGACCCAAAAAACCTTGTGATTTCGTTCATCCGTTCAGCAATCAATTTTTTAAAAAAATGTTTAAATCGTTGCATCAGATGTATTTTTAAATTGTAACTAACATATAGGTCCAATTAGATTTTTCCCCCACCCACAATTGTGGTTCACGATTGTTAATTTACTACCTTTGACTGCACCGTCTGGATGAGTGTTACCCAGGTAAGAGGGAGGAAGCAGCGTCTGCTGGATGTATATGTTTGGAGAGACTGCAGCTCCTGTAATGGATACTGCCCAAGCTCCTTTTCTCCCCACCCCTCCCACCACTCTGCAGACTCGCAGCCCTTTCTTTGAAGCCTAACCGCAGCAGAAGGAGCAGTCATTGTTGCTCTTTGATTGTGCCGCCTTGGCCTGTGGATTGGGCCTCGCTGAGGCTTGCCTGGTTTGGCTAGACTTCAGCTACTGCCCCCAGCAACATCTCAGATGTGGGCAATTCCCAGTCTCTCTTGCACATGCCTGTGGTTTCTTGGAGGGATCATGATGTGACCCTTTTTTATATATGTCTGATTCGTGAGAAGCTGGCTCGTCCCAATTGAGACTCAAAATGATTCCACTTGGAACTTTTAAGCAAAATGTATTTTCTGTTTGTTTTCAAATGAAGCTTTCGAAACACTTAAAGTACAACACCTACATATTGCATGCTCTTACAGTTTCACGTTGTTTCACTGTCTTTTTTTTTTTGTTTAAAACAAATTTTCAATTTGTCTCTGCCTAACTTTGTATACAGTATTTTTCCATATGAAACCTACTTTTCTTATTTCCATTGCTGCAGTAAAAATCAGCCTGAGAGAATTTATTCTATTAGATGAGACTCTCTTTTGCCTAGTGTGCTTTAAATGGTTGCCTGTGGTCTAATAATTACTGTACTGTTAGGAAGAACAGTTGCAGGCTATTGGTTAAATGCTTTTGGCCTCTGGTAACCAAAGATTCAATGTGACAAAGATCAAATGCAGATACTGTCTTCTATTCTGTAATGCCTCCTACAAGACAGAGGGTTTCAGAGGCAGTTAAGAATTAATGTTTTATAGATTATATCACCATAATCAGTTGCATGTGGTTCCCAAGTCTCTGTGCATCCATTCTCCAAAAGTAAAGGTTAGTGTACCTCCTAAAGTCCCGAAACCTGAATGTTGTTTACCAAAGCTGCTCTTTGAGACAGTGACGCAGTCATAGCCCGCTCCCGAGGGCACAAAAATACTGGGCTCACAGATCTTGTCGCCATTGACCTGACCAGAGAGCCTTGTTCAGATAAGTACATTGTTGCTTTTATCTGTATATATTTTACATTTATTGTGTGTTTACACATTTATATGTGAATTTAAACTAATCGCTGTTATAGTTTTTACTACTTATGCATGTTATGTGCAGTACAGCCTTTTGCTTGTTAGGTCCCGCTGTGGCCTTGTGCCCCGCTTCACTCCTTCCCAGGGATCCAGCAACATAAGTTGACTGACTTTGTGCTCTCCCCCCATGCTGTGTGACTCTGGCTGTAGCTTAAATTATTTCTCGTTTTTGCATTTTAGCACAATACAAAATGTCTTGTATTATTTCTGCAATTGTTATATTAATGTTTTTGTGAGTGTTCTCTTTGTCTATTGTTGTTGTTTTTTTTTTTTTTTTTTTTCTTTTTTGCAGATACTATGCACAGGCCTGTCTGCAACGTGGTGCTAAGCACACACGATGCAGCAAGAGCAATGCTCTATCTATCATTTTATATAGTGCCCTTCTAGTGTTCACATCGCTGAGCACTTCACTTAAAAAAGACAGTTCTAACAGTTAAGGCAGCTCAGTTTTCTTAGCCGATTAGTGATGAGTGATGAATGAAAAATACGATGAATTTCTGATTTTATTAAATTAAACACCAAAACCGGCTTCGAACGATTAATAAACTGCACAATTTTGATCGATTTATTATACTATAAAACTTCATGTTTTCTTTATGGTCGCTCCTCATAAAAGTTACTTCCACATCTCAGCCACTTTCGATTCCAGGGATTCGCTTCAGGCAACCACAGAAGCGGCTCTCCCTCTGGGATTTGTCGTGCAAGGACCTCGAGCCCCGTCCTCCTGTAAAGCTCCCATAATGCATCACGAACAAAAACATACAGGAAGCGTAGCATCGTAACTCTTCGTTATACTTGTCAGAGAAAGAAGGTGAGCGAGTGTTTTAAATACTGTAAGTTCATAAATTTCAAACTATTACCATTTTCTTTACAATTTATCAATCGCCTTATTAATAATATTTCGTTCCACAAGAGAAAAGCGGCGGATATTAAATTATATAAATATACGGTCAGTCCATGTCAGATCAGTCACCCTCAAAACCGAAGCAAAGGTTCATGGATGTTGATATAAATATGTATTTATAAGTGAGCTACCCAAAGTTATTGTATTGTTTTACTGGGACTTTCATTTGTATGTATTTATGTATGTATCTATTATTGTTGACTCGTTTTCTCATTTAGTTTAGACAGCGAGACAACAGGTTAAATTACATTTTTCTAAAAAAATAGTAAACAGTGTTTCAGATTACTATTGTATTACATTTCATGTAATATTAATAAATGTAGCGTAATACAACAAAGAATGGCAACCTGAAACGAAACATACAATTGTAATTAATTACTGACATTTATTTTTATAATATTTTGTTTTCTTTTTGCCATTCCTTTTTGTGTTAAGTTACATTTAATGAGTTAATAAACTTCCAGCCATTTTTTTATTATTATTATTATTATTATTATTATTATTATTATTATTTTCTGTTCTGCAACATTATCAACCTTGTAGTGGTATTGTTTATATATTGGTTATTGGTAGTGACTTCAATAATTTGCATACTGTGTGTTTTGTAGGTTTGAAAGTGCTGTTGAAAAAAGTTATTGAAGTTTTATTGTAGTTTTTTAAATTAGAAAAACTTTTTCCCCCTAAGAATGATGTTAGAATAATCGATGATCAGGATTATTTTCAAATATCTAATCGATAATCAAATCGACTTGTAAAAGTGATAATCGCTTATCAATAGTAGCTGACCAAAAGAAAGACTTGAGTCTGCATGTTGGATTTCGTCTGGGAGGGCATTCCAGGCACTTGGGGCATAACAGCAGAAAGCTCTCAAGCCAAATGTTTTGAGATTAGCTCTAAGGACCTATAGCATTCTTGCACTAGACGAGCGCAAATTGCGCTTCGGAGCATGAGGGGCAGTTAGGTCAGACAGATAGGTTGGAGTCAGATCATGCAATGATTTATACACTAGTAAAATAATTTTATAGTCCAATGTGGAACTTCACAAGGAGCCAGTGTAGGACTTCAGAATAGAAGTGATGTGCTCAGTTGATTTTATCCTTGTAAGCACTTCAGCTGCAGAGTTTTGACGCCGTTGAAGTTTTTGAGTAATTCACTCCTGACATGATGAATGCATGGATGAGCATTTCAACATCTCCTTGTGACAGCACTGGCTGAAGTCTTGCTATATTTCTAAGATGGTAGAGTATTATTAATGTGCTTGTTAAAACTGAGGTCTCTATCGATACTGTATTTCACTGACAGGTTATTGTGGCATTTTTAACTGACATAATAAAAGCTCTGAGCTGGGTTGCTTAGTAACCAGTTTAGGGGTCCTTCAGAAACCGCTGCCCAAATGTTGCCTTACTGTTATCAATCGCTTATTTATTTGGTTGCTTCTCAGTAAAGCCCCTTACACACTAGACTCAACGCGATGAGCGACACGACAAAGCAACACGAGAAAATCAATAATCAATAGCGCTCTTCACGACAAGCGATGTCACCACGACACAAATTCCAACACAAGTGATGAAAAAAATAAACTGATTCTATTTTTGCAAATTTGTTGAGCGACAAATACACAACTGAGCAATCGGAGAACACTGCATGTCACGTGGTTTGAAATAAAGCAACAGTTTGCCCACCCCTTGTGTGTATTTTATTTTTTATGTAGGTATTCATTTGTTGTTGTTATTATTATTAGGCTTCTAAGCCAAAGGCCGGGAAGCCTATTGTTATTGTTAAAGTTTATTTGTTTTCTTCCCAAAACTTTAAACTGCGGCTGTGTGTCAGATCAGGTTCTGAAAGTTTTGCTGCTGCGTCCTTGCAATTGGCGCCGTGATGCATTTTTCGATAAAACCTTTCGAAAACATCTTCTTGGGAACCGGTGAAGCTATTGATCTGACACTTGGCATATATCATCAGCATCCAAACCCGCATCAAGTTTGCGAAGCAGAGGTTTCTGAGATAAATTTTAATGTCAAAATGGCTGCCACAAATCTTATTGAAACGCGTCCTTAACAGCAAACCGCTGCTATTTGAACACCGTTTGACCGACAAACTCCAAACATGGTAGTTATTGTCCCAGTAAGAATGGAATGCAATATGTCAAAATGGTTATGTTTTATAAAACAAGATGGCCGCCAGGTGTGTGTTTTTGTCTGAAATTTAAAACTGCCTCAGTTGACACGGTTTACTTGACTAACTAGAACCTTCACAAGCATCATCCTTGACACACTAGCAATACAACTGACTTTTAAGAAACTTGCGTTAAACAAGATGGCTGCCTGATGCATTTTTGAAAAAAAAAAAAAAAAAAAAACCTTTCAAAATGTTCTTCTGTGGAACAGTTCTAGTTGCTGATTTTAAACATTAAGAACTAAACACGCTAAGACGGGTACTGATACTGGGGCTTGGGAGCCGTAAAACTGCCTGGCAGTTCTTGTTATTATAATAATAAAATACGCAAGGGGTGGGTACCCCATCACACACTTTCACTGAAAATGGAGGTAAAGATCATACTTGCAGTACCTAATTTCCCTGACCTTTAATAATAATCAGACACTTTCTATTGCTTTTGTTGGTAAACATACTTTCTGAAAGATCTGGCAAATTTCCAGCTGTCGCGTTGTTTCTGTGATCACTTCTGGTGTGCACTGTGTTTTCGCAGTGAATTTGTCGTGTCGCCCCAGTAAAAATCGTGTCGTGTCTGGGGTATGCGAGCCTTAAAGCTGTGATTAAGTCACGGTGGACAGGGATTCCGTAGAAAAAAAATTCCATGGATTTTAGTAGAAAACACTGAACTCTGATCAAGGGAAATATGTTGGCATAGCTGCATAGAAGTGTTTCAGGCCATTCTACTGCTTTAAAGACAACAGTGTAGCACAGTGTGAATATTGTGCTTACTACGAAATTGTCAGTGAAGTGAAATGCGACAACGTTTACCAGTTCTGGAAAAACATTTACTTCCGGATGACCAGCGCTCCAGAAAGGCATCAAACATGTTGTATCAGAATAATATGTAAACAAACAAACCAAAACATAAAATAACTGCAAACTGTACCACAGCAGAAGCACCAGATTGAGTCTGAGTCTTTCAACTTCAAATGTTATTTTTTAAAGGTATGTAAAACCTAGTTTGTTTGCTGTCCTGTAAAAACCCCACCGAATGCTATGTAAAATGAACATTTTTGTTTATTGCATACGCTGTGAAGCTTACCAATTTACAGGATTTAAACTTGAACCTAATGTTGTGAAAACCATAATAAATAAATATTTAGATTAATTTTCCCCTTATCCTACTTCTATAGACAGACCAATTTTATGTTTATGTAGGTACTGAATATTGTATTTAATGACTGCTCTGTGATTTTTAGTACAAATTTCTGTGACAAAATCCCAGCCTTACTTATCAGTTATTAAAACAGGAATCACAAATCAAACTAAAAATGTCACTCTCATCAGTCAAAAAGATTGAGGTTGGCTTGTCAGAAATCGAGAGGAATTTACCACAGAATGGCCATTCATTTAAAAGAAGTCGAGAGTCTCATATAAAGTCCATTGTGAATACTGCCAGACAGACTTCTCTGTGAAACAACAAATGGGTTTTGAGGTTTCAGTTTAACTTGCTTTAAATATTAAATTAATTATAGGATACTACACAGCATTTTGATAGTAGTAAAAATTTAAATAAAAAAACTGTTAAATCTTTGAGGTTTTGTTATTTTTTATAAAGTTTTGAGGTTGAATATTTCAGTTCAGTTTTGATAGCACTTACTCTTCATTTCTAGTATTTAAATCCAGAATAAATGTAATTCCAAAAAAAAAAAAAAAAATGGTCAGAGTTTAAATTTTTTTTTTGGGGGGGGGTTGTTCATTTCTAAATGCCATGTGTTTCCAATTGCCAAAATTATAAATTGAACAGCAAAAATTAGGTCATTGGCTTACCAGACCCTAAGAACCTTTTAATTTCTAGGGCTAGCAGCCCCTGCCTTAAAAATAAATAAATACGTTGTGTTTGTGTTTTCTATTGAGATTAAGAGGACAAATGAGCTGCAAACTCTTGAGTACCCAGGAGCAGAATTTCAGTCTTGTTCAAGTTGAGCTTTAGCAAGTTACTTGACAACCATTATTGGACTTCACACAGACTTAATTTATCCTGGAAAGTCCAAGCTTTGGGTAATGAGAGTTAAATCTGAGGTGAAAGTCAATCTCAAACCTTCTTAAAATGGATCCTAGAGGCAGCATGCAATGGAGCCCAGAACAGAGCCCTGAGGGTGACAAACTGGGTACATTGAGTAAAATAGGAGTTGCCATACCAGACAGTCCAATTTCCTTTTCAAGGCTATCCAGGAGTATCCCATGATCGATGATATGGAAGGCTGCTGACTGATCTAATAGAATGAGTATGGACAAGGCACCTCTGTCAGTGCTCATTCTGAGATCATTTGCGACTCTCCAGAAGAGCAGTTTCAGTGCTGTGACCTTTCTGAAGCCAGATTGAAAGACTTTGAAAAGGTTATTGTTATAAAGATGGCAATGGAGTTTGTTGGCAATTATCCTTTCAGTAACTTTGAAGACAAATGGGAGATTGGATATAGGGCGAAAGTTTACCTTTTTTATTTATTTTTTTAGTAACGGTGACTGCTGCACTTATTAATTGGACTGGCATCCAGTTGATAATGAGACACATACTATATTGTGTATTATTGGACCTAAGGAATCAAGGCAGGTTTTTTTTTTAAAGCCAGGTGGGCCATGGGTCCAAATAAGTAAGGTAGGGAGACAAAAGGTATTTATTGGCGATCCAGTAAAGGCAGGGACAGTTGTAATCGGGTCTAGAAGGGGGTATACTGGTGCAAATAGTTGTTATTTTTATTACTAACAAATGACATACATTTCTGACAGTTCGAGAGGGGATGAGAAATGAGGGAGTACAAGGGTTCTTATTAAGGATCCCATCAATTGTCTTAAAGTGGCTGGATGATTTTTCCCACTTCTAATTATATTTCAGAAGTAGAAACACATTTCTGTAGCAAGAGCTGAACAGTAGTTGGCAATGTGTTACTTCCAGATGTCAAAATGGATATTAAGAGGAGAGTCCCTGTACCGATGCTTGAATCTGCACCCTTCAGTTGTTAAAGCTCTCAGTTCATCAGTATACCAAGGGGACCAGTGAGCTAGAGTGATGTTACGTGAATGCAAAGGGGCTACCTTGTCAGTAATACTAGATAGGGTAGTGATATACTGATTGACAGAAGTGTCAGATGAAGATGGGGGCAATGTGGAAAGCTAAGATCCGGTTGCAAACGCATGCCCGGGTTCTATCCCTGTGAGACGAGCAAGGCCGGTCTGCACGACTGGTGCTCTTCCTGCCTGGGGGCCGGAGCATGCCAAGGAGGCACTGGCTAATCACAGCTTCTGTGAGTTTTGTGCCGTTTTTTCCAAGTGCATGCATGAAGTGGCTACAACACAGCTCTTACTCCTGCTCTGCGTCTTTCCCATCGCCCTCTCATAGAGAGGTGGCTGCGCCAAGGGAGAGTGGACGATGCACTCAGGAACGTAGCACATGCAGAAAACGATCTTCAGGGTCTTTCTGATCCTCCTAGGGCTCTGCCTTTCCTTCCCCTCACCTGCAAAAGAGGAAGAAGACTCTGAGCAGATGGAAAAGCTATGGGCACCCGTTTCCCACCAAGGAACAGTTCTTGCTGAATTACTGCAAGAATATTCGACACCTGCTGCCCTACCTGACCACTTCGAGCCCCTGAGGGCTGCGAGCGCAGATTGTGAACAGGAGGACATACTATTCATCGCCTCCTCTGAGGAGATGGGTGAACAGGATCTGGCCTTGCTGTCTGAGGACATAGAGTCCAACAGCATGTTCCTAGCGGTAAAGCTGTCCCTCTATCAAGAGGGCCATTAATCAAGAGGGCCACTGGCCTGCAGTAGGGGAACCAAGACAGTCGATCCCGTCTCTCCCAAATCCCCCAGTTAACCCAGATTTTATTTTTGAAATCCAGTCTTCCTGCTTCTGCTGTTTCTCAGTCAATGGACATACTATATAAGGTGCATGATGTGGAGAAGCTGGGCCTGGCCCATTTTCTGCCGGTCAAGTTTCCTAATTTTAGCGCTCCATTCCTAAGGATGTGGCGTGGCCTAAAAAGCAGTGCTGGGTCTCCAAGGTGATCCTCAAGGGAGCTTATTCAGTCAGTGTGTTCGCCACACAGCTAGGCAATTATTATAATAGCATCCTGGTAGCCTACAGGCCACATTTGTTGTGGTCCCTTTCTGGGAACCACAGGCCCTCACCATAACACCTAGATGAGCTGTACCTGATTTAACAAGAACCTGTTCCATGTGTACAAGCTAGGTAAAAACCTGGTTGCACTGGTATCTGCACGTAGGAAGCTTTGGCTTTGCCAGGGACACGTGTCTGTTGGTGACAAAGCACCACTGTTGAATGTCCCAATCACTGCAGGACATACGTTTGGTCCCGTGGTGCTCTCACCGCTTGCAGGAATCCACTAAGGAGGTGGTTCACCTGCTTCCCAAGCAACCACCTCCACTACATAAACCAACAGTAAACTGGCCCCCCAGGCTCCAGCAGCCTCAAAGACCCACTAGCAGAAGTGATGTTTGGAATCAGCCTGTTCTCCTGCGCATGCGCCCTCTGCATGTCTGGCTCAACAGCAGGGTTTTTTCAGCCTGCGTTGAACCGTGACTGCTTATTGACAGTATCCCACCATTGTCTAAAGGCACTCTCTTGGTGGAAGCAGCCGGCTCATCTATGCCTAGGCATAGTGCTGGGCAGTGTCACCATGGACGTGTCCAGGCTGGGCTGGGGCATTGTGTGGAATGGCCAGGGTGTGCGTGGTGTGTGGATCCCCCTTGGTAGGGTCTCCACATCAATGTTTTGGTACTGCAGGTAGTTTTTACCTTGTTTTGCAGTAGTTTTGAGCGAGGCATGTGCTTGTCCATACAGATAACACAATAGTGATGGTTTACATCATTTAAGTTTTTATCGCTTAAAGTGGGTTGCTTGCTTACTATCACCCCTGCAAAGTGGGCAAGTGTGATGCAGGCATTGTCTTTAGCGAAAGCCTGCTTAATTTTTACAAAAGACAATCCTGCCTTTTTGCCGTAGACCATCTCAGCATTCCTTGTCAGTCAGTTTGGAATCGGTGGCTTTCTATCCACCTCCTTTCCAGTCTGATAGATAGAGTGGCAGCTCCATATGCTCTCCCTAGTGCGGGTCCTGGTGCACTACAGTGAAAGGACGAAAAGGGAAGCAGTCTGAATTATTATTCTTTTATCTGCTATGGGGCAAAGTCCCATGGTCAAGCCCTGTCTAAGCAGTGGCTGTCCAAGTGGACAGGAGACAGTCAGGACTGCCTGTGAACTGGTCAAATTGTCCCCTCCAGAAAAGCTCATTGTCTATTCCACCAGGGGCATGGCAACTTTTGTGGGCTTTATTCCAGGATGCATCTGTCAAGGACATGTGCAGTGAGGTGGTGTGGGCTACTGCCCATACCATTACTAGGTTCTGCAGGCTGAATGTTGTGGCTCCACAAAACTCTGGTTTTGGAACTAGCGTGCCAAGGGTGGCTTCCCAGTCGATCCTTACAACAGTCATACAGGTGAGTTTGTTCCTCAATTTATCCCTAGCTACTTGTTCCTGGGGTTCCTAATGGTAATGCACAAGGCTGCCTCTCAGCGTAGCCTTGCGACAGCTTTGGTACTCACCCATACGAAATGATTACATTTTGTACTTGGAAGGAAACGTTAGGTTATTGTCATAACCCTGGTTCCCTGAAATATAAATGTAACTATTAACCTTCAAGGTCGCTGCGTCCGTGATTGCAGCAGACCTTGAAGGAAAAATTATGCTGAGATCTGAGAGTGCAGTCTTTTTGTGCCCTCTGGGGCGGGACATGACTGTCACTGGCTCAGAGAGCAGCTTTGGTATACAATATACTATATTCTTTAAGAGGTAAATACACATATGGTAATGGTTAGATTTCTATTTCAGGGAACCAGAGTTATGATAATAACCTAACGTTTTCCTGTAAGCTGTTTTTTTATACAAAATATGTAGCACACACTCATAAAATATTCATGTGGACACTTCTTTTGATGTAGTTTTTTTCAGTACTCTGTTTAAAAAAAAAAAATAAAAAAATTAAGGGAGTACCGCAGCTGTTGCTCTTTGATTCATCTCAAGGGTAAAGGGTGCAATTGAGAAATGTGGAGCCGCTCCAGTTATCTTAACCTCCTTACTTCAAAGGTAGCCTGCTGCCCGACTAGGGGAAAACAGGCCTTAAACAGAAGAGCGTTTCATTTCCTCCACGTCCAGCCAGCATTCCTGAGTGCTAATGGGGAATAGCTCTGAATCCCGGCGTTTGTGTCGAAGCTGCTGTGAAACTATGGCCTGGCGCCCCAAGGCCTTTCCTCAACAGGAAGTTGTGTGTTTTCCTCTGAGGCAGAGAGGAAAACCTTCCCAGGAAGAGCATGTCGTACTAAAGCTTTGAAATCCTGGGATGAAAAAGGGACAGGGTCAATTAAAAGCGGTGGGGTGCTTGCTCCAGCACTGCCTGTCTGTCTATTAATCTCAGGGTCAGTTTTCACTGGGAAAGGTACACCTCTTACCTCTTTTGATCCACATGTGATTAAGTTGTCTGGACATTGGGGGGGGGAACAGTGGCTTTCAATGATTTTTGGCTCAAAGGATGGGGTGGTTATAAACCTCCCAAATAGTGTGTGTGTTTTAATCTGTGAAAAAATAGTATATATTTATATTGCAAATATTAGCACTTTGCTTTGAAAAAAGTTACCTTTCTGTGCCTGGCCATCTAGATAAGGGACACACGGCCATTTATTGTCTGACTGCAGCCCAGTGTATTAATTCTATTTCATATTATATAATATATATATATATATATATATATATATATATATATATATATATATATATATATATTATATATATATATATATATATATTACACACACACTTTTTTTCAACTTCGTTGACTTTTGTTCTCATTTTTCACATAGAAAGCAGCACACAATAGTTTTAATTTATACAGCAGAGGGTAATTGCTTTTCATCCACTTAAGCATCCAACTAATTTCATGAGTCGTCCTCTCCTTTCTCAAATCCACAAACCTGCTGCATTGAAAGAATCCATTTCCAAATATAGGAGGCTTGTTGCTAGGGAGGTGATGTCAATGTCCTGTGCTTTTTTGTTGCATTGCTGCCTGCTACAGCTGAACAACTCATTGGCTAAAATGAGAACCCCTCGAGCAAGTAGATATATTTATTTGTTTTGTGTGATCATGCACTGCATGAGTATATGGGAACAGTACAATATTAATGCTTTGTTTTTAATTTTACATATTTGATGTGTGTCATGCAGTACAAAATAAAGTTAACATTAATTGTAAGGGAAATGAAATTGCCTAATGGAGATTTTTATATATAATATTTATTTATTATTGCAGCAGTAGGATAAACTGATTATTCTGCACTATATACATGAGGCTAAACTAGTTTTCTGGCTCTGTGGCCAGTGCTAGAAGTTTGGTTGCGCACCTCTGGTCTTGATGTAAGCCATGCAGTTAGAGCGAGGATGTGGCAGCTTTTGATTCTTCATATCTGATGAAAGTGCATCATTGAATACATGAATATTGGCATTTTTATCAATTTGTCTTTTTATTTTTGTATGTTACTATAAACCTTGGTGGAGGTCTTAACTTACTAGTCATTGTGTAACAAGCAGATGAGTATTTTTGTGGCCTTTGTTGTGACATGGGAGATGGACGTTTTTTAGTTACAGTTTACGTTGACTTTTTGTTCATCTCGTACCAGAACAGAATATTCCTCCCTAGACATTGTAGGCAAATGATGTAGAATTTGGAGATCAATACACAATAACATGTGTCTGCAGACACTAATTTTGTAATGAAGGGAAAGTAAGTAGCAACACTCTACAGTACAATACAAGGATAATGTGGGTTGTGCTACCCAGGTCTGAAGGATTTGAACTCGGGTGGAATTCTAAGTTCAGTGCACTTCTTTCAGTAGATGGCAAGTTATAAGATAAAGGCTGGGTTTTGTTTTGACTTTTAATCCTCAAAGGATGTGTATTCACTAATTAGCCGGAAAGAAAAGCAAATTAATGTATTTTTCTGGCAAATGTAGAAGTTAGGGTTTGAATAGTAAATTGAGTTTTAAATTGACCAAGAATTATATGTTAGAAGTACATCTGGGTTAATCTGAAAGAAAATGCAAAGCTCTGAAACCTGTTCACTCTGCACATACAGCCTGCAATTATTTTATTGTACATTTTATTTTTACTCCACTATTTTTTCCCCCTCACAGATGAATATTACTGTATGGATACAATATGTACTGTTTTGCATGAACTCAATACTGTTTAATCTGGACATGAGGGAGTCAATTGCAGCGTATCAAGTGGACTACATTTGGTATGTCTAACTAGGGGATTAAGCAGGTTTAGTACACTTGCTTGGCCTAAAGTTAGTCCACCTTCTAATCCCAATTTGCAGCGTACCAGACGTTAATCATCACAGGTGGATCATTTGCTAAAATGAGACTAAGCAAATTCCTGATTGCAGCATATCAAGTCAGATTCGGGATGATCCTTAAAGTGGGTTAACCTAGCACTGTGAAGTATAAGACTAGCTTAGTGCGCTTGCTCGTCCTAAGCATTTACTGCATACAATCGTTTGCAAAGACAACTGTATTTTCCTCCTGAAATAACTAGTACATCTGAAAAGCTTATTCTGTATATTTATGTCCGTCAGATCCATGACAGTAAAGTCTTGCACAAGATATATGCCCTGCATTAATCATGTAACTTTTTGATTCCGTTTTAAGTTTTAATAAAATAGAATTTCAGTTAATATGCTTTAATTATAAACAAGTAGTGATCAATTATAACGCAAACTTGTCTGTGCCTATGTAGCAGTGTCAGCAGCTTAAATGCAAGTGGTGGACCAGATTGAAATGTTCACAAAAAGACATGCCATTTAATTTTAC
Source organism: Polyodon spathula (assembly GCF_017654505.1). Lineage (NCBI taxonomy): Eukaryota > Metazoa > Chordata > Actinopteri > Acipenseriformes > Polyodontidae > Polyodon > Polyodon spathula. Next base: position 69,857,578 of record NC_054534.1, read on the forward strand.
TTAAATATGGTTGATGTAATAAAACTGAATTCCACATATCAGATTAGTAAAGAAGGGTTTGCATCACTTAATTTTAGGATTGAGACCATTTACAAAATAAATAAATGAATGTGAACTATATGAACATAATTTCCATTTTTTATTTTACAGTCAAAGAAACTACAAAATTATCTTGCAAAAGTCTACCAGAAGCCATAATAGAAGTACAGTATTTCATGTTAGAGTTGGAAAAAAAGTATTCACTCGACTTTATGAATTAATTCAATAGGGTGATGCAAATCTTCTGGCCCTAGCTGTGGGTTAGTCCCATTATCGGTCTAACTTGTTCCAATCGGTTAAACCAATTACTGGGACAGTCTGTTTGGTGCACTGCAATCAGTATTAAGTTAGTACAAATTTGCAGGATTTTCTAGTCTATATTTTAGTCCATTTGATGTGGACTAAATCACTGCTATGTTGCAATTCTCCTGAGGTGCTTTAAATATCTTTCTAACTGTCTCTTTTTTATTTGCCAGGAGGAAAAAGAAATGCATTCTCCACGTGCAAATCAAAAACAGCAACTCTGGGCCCCCCTTTTTAGAGATGGAAGCCTTTTCGATTCAACTGCACAGTCACCTCCAAAGGAAACCCATGCTTGACTTTTTTTGCACCTTGCAGTAACTGCTTTAGAGACACCTGAACTGTTAAGACAATCACCGTCTGAACCACCCCATTTCCTCAACCTTCACTATCACAGATCCCCACTATCGCTGATGAATGAGCACACTCCAGGTTTCTACAATTACTGACCTTGGGTTCTTCACTACCTTTTACAATGTTAACAATGTTACTTACTTTGCCACAACTACCCACACGCCCCTCCCCCCTACCCCTACCCCACTTGCACACTTGACATTGCTGTCCTTGCTAGACAAAGAAACCAACCCATGTTGGCTTCCACTTGCGTCACACCCAGCAGACTACACTGCCATGCAACACATAAGGGGATATGTGTTATTAAGGAAAACCTTATTTTAAAGAAGAAAATGGTGCAAAAGGATCAATATTGATTTTTAGCTCTTTATCAATTTAAGTTGAATGCTTTTATATATATATATTTTTTAGTTAATTCATGGTGTATATTTTAGTGGCTTTTTTGTTTTGTTTTGACTATGATATTTGTCTTTTTTTTATTTTTATTTTTTTATAAAAATAAATAAGCTTTGGAGACAGGAAGGCCCAAAGTTGTTCTGCTGGAGTATTTCACAGGAAAATGAGAGAATTTGATAACTATTTGTAACAAATAGTGACCTCTCAGTCTTTGTAAAGCGTACAGCAGAGCTCAGTATGTGTACTTTTTTAAATTAAAGTTGTCGGGAGATGTAAGTTGCTGGTATTTTTGCAGGTGATTTTATAAAAAACATGCTGCATAGTTACGTAAAGGCACATTTCTTTAATTTTTTTTTTTTTTTACCACAAAACAAATTATACAACACACCCCAGCACTTGGCAATCTTTGCTTTAATTGTAATGTATTTGTCTGTATAATGTATGTTTGATAGCTTGTAGTCTCTCTTGCCATTTCTACTCCATTTTTTTTTTTTTTTTTTTTTTTTTTGTATTTAATGATACAAACTTTTGGTTTTGAAACACTGTCAACATGATGCAGCTGTTTGTATCATATTTTAACATTTTAAATGTGCTAAATGTAAATGTTTCTCTTTTTTTTTATGAAAATTCAATAAAAAGCCACATTTGACTGAAAATTGAGTTCCTGAAAATATTGAGAATACTTTTGGCAGCATTTTAGATGAATAGGAATCGGTACTGGCATCTTGCCAGGCTTTCTCCATCATACTTCTGAAAAGTTTGCCTTACACTACCACCTGCTGGAAGATAACCATAGCATATCGCTGGTTTCGCCTTGCATTAACAGGTACAGTGGCTCTCAAAAATATTCACCCCCCCCCCTTGGATTTTTCCACATTTTATTGTGTTACAACATGGAATCAAAATGGATTTAATTAGGAGTTTTTGCCACTGATCAACACAAAAAAAGTCCATAATGTCAAAGTGAAAAATAAAATCTACAAATTGTTCTAAATTACAAATATAAAATATAAAATAACTGATTGCATAAGTTTTCGCCACCTTTGCTATGACACACCTAAATAAGCTCTGGTACAACCAATTGTCTTTCGAAGTCACATAATTAGTTGAATGGAGGCACCCTGTGTGCAATTAAGGTGTTTCACATGATTTCAGGTTAAATACACCTGTCTCTGGGAGGTCCCACAGTTGCTTATCATCCAGAATAAGGTTCTTCAAAAGCACCAATCAGGTAAGATATACAAGAACATTTCCAAGGCATTGAATATCTCCCGGAGCACAGTAATGTCCATTATTAAGAAATGGAAAGAATATGCCACAACTGTGAATCTGTCTAGAACAGGCCGTCCTCAAAAACTCAGTATCCGGGCGAGAAGGGCACTAGTCAGGGAGGCCACCAAGAGGCCTATGGCAACTGTAAAGGAGTTAGTCTTTCACGGCTGAGCTGGGAGATACTGTGCATATGGCAACAATATCCCAGGTGCTTCACAAAACTGGCCTTTAAGGGAGCGTGGCAAAAAGAAAACCATTGTTGAAAAAAAACTTGCATAAAATCTCGGCTAGTTTGCCAGAAAGCATGTGGGAGAAATGAGACCATGTGGAAGAAGATTCTGTGTTCTGAGACCAAAATAGAGCTTTTTGGCCTCAACGCTAAGCGTTATGTTTGGCGCAAGCCTAACACCGCACATCATCCTGAGAACACCATCCCTACCATGAAGCATGGTGGTGGCAGCATCATGCTATGGGGATGCTTCTCTGCGTCAGGGCCTGGAAAGCTCATGAAGATAGAGGGCAAAATGGATGCAGCAAAGGGCAGAGAAATCCTGGAGGAAAACCTGCTGAAGTCTGCAAGAGACCTGGGACTTGGGAGAAGATTTATCTTCCAGCAGGACAATGACCCCAAACATACAGCCAAAGCCACACTGGAGTGGCTTAAAAACAAAAAGGTCAATGTCCTGGAATGTTCCAGTGTTCCAGTCAAAGCCAGGGCCTCAATCCAATTGAGAATATATGGAAAGAGTTGGAAATTGCTGTTCACCAAAGGTCCCCATCCACGGAGCTTAAGCAATGTTGCAGAGAAGAATGGACAAACATTGCAGTGTCCAGATGTGCAAAGCTGGTAGAGACTTATCCAGATAGACTCATGGCTGTAATTGCTGCCAAAGGTGCCTCTACCAAATATTGACTAAATGGGGTGAATACTTATGAAATCAATTATTTTCTGTTTAATATTTGTAATTAATTTAGAACAATTTGTAGATTTTATTTTTCACTTTGACATTATGGACTTTTTTTTGTGTTGATCAACGGCAAAAACTCCTAATTAAATCCATTTTTATTCCATGTTGTAACACAATAAAATGTGGAAAAGTCCAATGGGGTGAATACTTTTGAGAGCCACTAACCTCTACAGCAGGGGTTACCAAACCTTTTTACCTGAGGCCCACCTTTAAATTAGGTACCTTTGTATAATTGAATAGAAATGCAGTTATTCTTCTTGGTCATCAAACAAGAAAGAAGTGCATGTCTCTTGTTATTCCCATTCATAAATACCTGAACAGGAATCACTTTTGAGTAAAACCAGTACAATGTGCACAAAAACATAAATCCTAATTTAATGAACACTGTAAAATGTCCAGCTGTTACCTCTCACACTGAACTGTCATGCACAAACGAGACAAATGCGCACAATACAGAAGGAAATGAGTCTTGCATAAGTTACTTTTTTCGCCACTACTATACTCAACCAAATACAACTTGTAAAATGACATTCAAGTGGCTTGCAACATCACCCTTGAATGATAAGTACAAAAGTTAGCATGAAAACAATTCTACAAAAGAAAAAAAAAACTCCTGTAGCTGCCTTTTTTGTTTATATTTTGCAAAACGTATTCTTTGGTAGCAGATTCAATATATCATAATTTTATTAATACTGAACATGCTTTTTACATCTGCCAGCAGAGCGATCACATGACCTTAACACTGCCCTATTGTCAGAGCTCTCGTTCTACATCCCGCCTACAGGTAGGCAATTTACTAGCTCTGATTTGTGAATTTCTGCTTTGACTGACAGTCCGCCAATATTCCCTTGCTACACCTCATTTTTCTAGTTACAACTGCCGCAGGCATCGCCTGCGACACTAGAAGAAATACATAGAATGTCATTGGTCCCGCGGCCTACAGTTTGGGAACCCCTGCTGTAGAAAACATCCATGCTTCTTGAAAACTGGTAGTGAACCTACATTAAATACAGAAGTGTCTTCATCAAAAGTCTGTTTGTGACTTAGTTTCTTATTAGTTTTATAAGGTAATAGGTTATACGGTAAAGTGTTTCTGAGATTATAGATACATTTTACTTAGTATTATGTGTGTATAGAGAAATGTTTTTTTGAGTCCACCAGTCGACAAATAAAACTAAACACATTGGAATTAGTTATGTATTTTAAAAGAGTAACAAATGGTTTATCACTTGAGAAAACTTGTTTTAACTTTGCTTACTGTCTGCCACCCAGTCATAGGTTTGCATTACTATTATTTTCTTGAGGCTGATACAAAGCTTGGGATTGATTTTGTACCATGCTGTTTTATTTATTTATTTATTTATTTATTTATTTAGATATTATGGCTCCCTCTTGAGGCAACAAACTAAATTGCAGCTGATAACATAAGAATTGCATATCTCCTAAGAAGAGAAAATATATTACTTTGGGGTACAGCTAAATTATAATAAAGCAAGGTTGTTTGGATTGTATTGCAACATTTAAAACAGAAAATGATGGGTTAAATGTTATAAATAAGGGCTTACAAACTGAATGAACAGCTTTTTATATCAAGTCAACTCATTTATTATAGTGGAACTTAAATGTTGAGGTATTTGTTTTACAACAAAGTGTAATGCAGCAGGGTCTGTTTATGTTCACATACAGTGATAACTCTGATAAATATGCAGTGATAAGGGTATGGATTGTGAGGTGACCCATCTCTTCCCCAAACAACCATGTGAGAACAAGCATCAGTCAAGTAGAAATGTTTGTTCAGCTGACTAAACCTTCTATGTTAAGACCTGAAGACTTCAAGTCCAAACGTTTGTCATTTAAGTTTTCTTTTAGATTTCTAGATTACACAGTGGCTAAAATATGGACCTGCTACCTAACACCGTGCTAGGCAGAAATGCCTTGCCTAATATCACTATCTTCTTAAATAATGTACTAAGGCTCTTTCTAATATTTTGTGTTGTGCTAGTGTCCTATGATGAAAAAAGATAAGTGGAAATCAACATGCATTTCACTTTAAATTAAATTAACAAGCCAATATCTCTGACTTGGAAAGTAGCTGGATTTCTTTATCAATTAAAGAAATGACTAACACTGGTAAGTACAAACTGGTTTATAAAAAAACCCTGCAATAAATAACAATTGTTTAATACAGAAGCTTCTGTATTAAATTGTTTATTCATTCTTGCAGCTTTCTGATGATTGAATATGACAGCAACTCTTAATTGAAGGAAAAGACAAGCTGATAATAGGGAAAGGAAAATAGCTAATTAGGATAAATTAAAATGGCATGCTAAAGGACAACAGAACTATTACAGGGGTCACAGGAGTGAATGTATGAAATTGAAGCAGGGTAGGTAGAAAAAAAAAGGTGATCAGGACATATTTACCTTTTTGTGTCTCGCCATAACTCTCAGTTCAACACGATAATTCTCTGAATGTCAAGTTTAGCACGCCTAGCATAGCCGTATGTGTACTACGCACATGCTGGTTTTCAGCCAGTTACGTGGATTTTTCTACTTTCCTGCCAACGTGAATTCTCATTCAACTACTATGTTGTGCAGAAAAAGTCAGTGGACAACAAAAGTTTTTAATGCATTTTTAATATCACAGATGTGACTGTTATTCATTAGTACAAAGTTAAAGCTGGATTTGCATTCAGATTTATGAAAAAAGGCAAAGATGGTTTACCAGAACAAAACAGCTGTTAGTGGTAAAAGGCAGCACAGGTGACATCATGTTTAAACTGTACCCGATCTTGACAAGTGCTAAATCAAAGCGGTCTTTGGTGTGTGCCACGCACATTGCTAACATTCAAACACCATTTAAACACAGCTCTTCTTTTTCTCATTAGCAGCAAAGCAGCATTCTCATTGTTTGCTTGTTACTTATACTTATAAAAGCCTTCTCCTGTCTTTTTGCCCAGCTTCCCTTCCTCCACCAGTTTGTTCAGCATTGGACTGGGAGCAAACAGGGGGTTATCAGGATCCATTTTGTGCCAACCTAAGAGAACCCACCAATAGAAGATTAAGAAAACAGGAAAAACAGAATTCCACAGGTTACTGCCCGCTCATGACTTCCTTTTTTCAGACTATTTTTTGGGTTGGGTTTGTAATGTATTGTAAATATCCACCTACCTTTTTTGTAGGTGAATTTGCAGCATTTACAGTTCATCTTTGTACACTTGTGCCTTGTTCAGCACCGAGTGTGCCAGAGATAAGATCTCCACACGCCAGACACAATGCAAGTTTTTTAAATTGGCGACGACACACTGTCGCAGTGACATGACCACACACACCAGAAGCGACGTGACAGTTTGAAAACTGCCAGATCTATGCAACTATTCAAAAAACTATGATCAAGACTGGTACATATTCGTTAACAGGTGAAAACTGACTATCTTCTCTGATGGTATTTCAACATACATGGCAATAAATCATAGTACACACCCGGCTTATCCAGTGCCTTCAAAATGGACTCCCATATATTGTCTTTCAAATCTGTATCTTTATAATTGTGATGCCCTTTGTCATAAAGCTCTGGGTATTTTTTCAGCGGCAAGTATTATTGTTTCCTCTGTCATTCTGCATACTGCTTCACCCTGCTGGACCACATGCATTGAAGCTGTTCTCTGATTGCTCAATGTCCTAGTTGACGCACATCAAATTGGAAAAAAAAACACAATTCAATCCTATTTATTTTCTCGCATTGCTGCACAGTTCTGCTTGCTGCATCGCGTCTGGTGGGTCGCACTATAGGCATGTTACAAACCTGTGCAGTGTGTCAGGAGCATTCAATACATAAAGATTGTAGAGCAGGTATCTGATCATTTAGAAAAATCAATCTCTTTGTGAAAAATTTAAAATTTGAATTGATGATAATTATATGATAAAAAAAAGTGAATAGCTGTTGGGGTTAATTACACTAAAGGTGTTAAAACAGCCTGGAAATATGAGTCAATGAGATTTGTGTATGTGACTAACAGACTTGCATTGCCTTCTGTGGCTGTAAATACAAACCTAGAACGACCGGTAACAAAAGTGGATCACATGGTCATGGTTTCATACAGCAATACCTAAATCCATAGCACTACTACTTGCTTCCAATAATTATTTCAAATCAATGAAATCATTCCCAATAATCCCACTTTTCTCCCCCATTAACTTGTGCTTAAAATCTACTTGCCATCAATGATGAATTTACTGGTGTCTAATCCAACGTAATCAAGAAGCTCAAAGGGCCCCATGGGATACCCAGCACCCAACTTCATGGCCAGATCGATATCCTCCTTTGACCCATGATCTTTGAGGGGAAAAAATATATATATATTAAAAAAGATTCATATTTGACATTAGATGACGGTACATGCATTCTCCAGGAGTTTTTGTAATGTTGATCACTTGTGATTATGAAAACAGATTTGTACCCATTCGAAACGTGTCATGATGTGATAACTAAATTGTGAACCACTGCGAGTAGATGACTACTTAATTCTTAAAGGCTCTGCACTTCATGATCAATACAGCAAATGCCTACTTTTAAACTTTAAAGTCACGACTAGTGTCTTGATTACATGGCTTTAGATTAAAAGAAACGACTGCACACATTTAAAAATAATCTGTGCAACTGAATCTGTGACAGAAAACAGAAAAAAAGATGTCTACTTGCTGGTACTTTGTCCATGGCTACAAACATTACAGTCTAGAAATCAATGTCTGAAGTAGAGAGTTTAATTCTGGGAAATCTCCAATCTGATCTTAATTGGACAAATATATTTTATATTTTTTTCTTAGAATATTTCCAGAACTGCTTTTCATTATTTCTGCCCACATTCTGCTCTTTGGAATGGCATTTTGCAGTCCATTTCAGAGCGCTTACTGTGGTAAAGATTTTGACTAAAACAACATGACTGCCTTCATGTTAACTGATCTAATGCAGTGGTTCTCAAACTGGGGGGGGGATCCGACTAGTGACTTACTTAAGCTTGCATATTTTTGGACTAAGTCCGCTGCCATCTGGTAATGTACCGTAAAACTTCAATTAAACACCTACAGCATTTATTTACAATATTTGCCAGTGGACCTGTATTGGAGTCCGGCGTTTATATGAGATCACTAGCTTCACATGCTTCATGCGGTCATTGAGAAATAGCCAACACACAACCCTGTGGCAACATTGTAACTCAATTTAATGCATTCCAGCAACTTTTTAAAAAGGTTGTGTGTCAGTGGGAACTAAATAACAGTTCTGTAACATTGTATTGAACACCCTCAAGTATAAAGCGATAGTATTGAAGCCAGTATATGTACATGTGTTTGGAGGAGGTGGGTGTGCCAAGTACCACAGACAAGAGGAAGGGGGTGCGGTCCAAAAACTTTGAGAACCACTGATCTAATGGAATTTTTTTTTGCCAGCTGCTGGTATAAATCCCTGACCAGTGTGATTTTCAAGGAAGGACCACAAGTAGCTGACAATAAGTATCATAAGCAACTATCTTACCTCTTTCATGTAGTCTTATGGCTTCCATCATATAGGGCACAAGCAGGCGGTTTACAATAAATCCCGGGGTATCCTATAGGGGAAAAATATATGTATGTATGTGTATATACATATAATATATATATATATATATATATATATATATATATATTATATATATATATATATCCGTATAACTAATGGCTGTCAGGCGATTAAAAAGAATCTTAGCTAATCTTGGTTTTAATTGCATATTTAATTGAAACATTTACTGTGTTTCTCTCATTTGTTTTATTACTGATGCTATTATTACTTTAATGTTATTCTTATTATCTATAATGCCTTACATGGTCTTGGATCTTCTTATGTTCAAGATCTGCTGACCCTATATGTCCCTGGTTGTTCCGAGATCAGAAAATGCTAATCTTCTGACTGACTCTAAAATTCGTTAGAACTTGTTGGAGCCAGGGCATTTAGTTATAATGCCCCTCATCTTTGGAACTTACTCCCGATTCATATCAGGAATGACTCGGACAATTGCTTATATCATCACTGGTGTTCAGATGACAAAGACGTGGATTTCAGCGGTGTCGGATCAGACGACTCCGCTGTCTGATTGATTATACAGACTCCGCTGTCTGACTGATTATGCTTTCCTCTTAAACTACAATCAATATTTTGGATATATATTTTTAGACAATGCAAGAGCCTGTAACTCTAGCATTAAAATGTTCAATACAAAAAACATGCCTTGGTGCTACTTTGGACGCTATGATAATGTATTAATTTCGTGTTGTGTTTTCACACTGGACTTTCCAATTTCTTACTTGGAGATTATGTAAAGACATTTATTTGAGTGGACCGAAAATATCACGTGTTTATATATTTTTTAAATTTAGCGACTTTTATTCACGTGTTTTTCACCTGCAAACGCCCTTTTCATGATGTGCTTTTGCACTACTCTCTGTAGCTTTAAAGTGTATTATTTGAAAAGACAGAACAGTGGACATACTGCAGCAACTATGAATTGTATTTCACCAGTCAATAAATATGTGAACTGCACTTCTTGATTCTTTAGCAGGACTGTGTGCTGTGCTCTCTCTTTTGAATTTTAAGCCTGCCTAATTGTAAACGTAATCTATCTACCCAATGTTAATAATGCCTGTAATTTCGTTCCTGCCTGAGTCAACGACCCCACCTCTCCACTTTAGCCTTCATGACAACTTCATGCCCCCTGGACATTGACTCGGCAGAATCCGGTATGTATATTACAGCTGACTTAGGCCCTGTCCACCAGCTTATAAGTGCTAAGGAGGCAGTGTGGTCCAGTGGTTAAAGTCCAGGGCTTACCTCCTTGTGCTCCATCCTGCGGATGAGATGTTAAATCAATGTCCCATTGTAAGTGACTCTGCATATAATGCAAAGTTCACAGCCTACTTCTGTAAAACACTTTGTGATGGTGGTCCACTATGAAAGGCGCTATATAAAAATAGATATTACTATTATTATTAATAATAATAATAATAAGAAATATGGTTTGCATCTACACTACACAGTGTTTACTATCATACTCAAGACCACCTCAGGTCTGTGTGTGTGTTCATTCATTTCCACTGTTCCTTGCGCTGCTAGGAAATGTAACTGAACTATTTTTATTCTGTGTGTATGCATTAAGCGCGACTAAACGTGAAAAGGTACTTTAGTGTGGATGCTTTGAGATGGATTAATTAGAAGGGTTTTGAGTACAGTTCTCGAGATCAGTTATGTAGTGCACAGGGCCTTGTTATTTTAAAAAGTGGAATATTAGAATGTTTGACAAATATAAACCACCTAATCAGTTTATATATTTTTTTAAGTTTTAAAGTGCCACTTATCAAAGAAATGCTAGATATCACAGTTGTTGTTTATTTTGCTGAAGATAACTGATTGTTTGGACTTTTTATACAGCATTGAAAAACTGCACATACTTTTTGAAAGAAGACAAAAGGATAACAGCACCATAATTGAAATGTAATCCTAGGGTTAGTTAAGTTACTCTCTTTTAAAATTATAAGTTTTAAATTGTCTTTAAATGTTAAACAGCTAAAACTTTTTTTTTTTCTTGAGGATTTTTCTTTCTTATCAAGTTACAAACAGAGCACTTCCTGACTAGAACAACATATTCTGAAAAATTATACACAATTGATCTCGGTGGCGAACAAAGATCTATGTACTGATCTCAATGCTACCTACTAGCATAGTTGTTAAGTTCTGCAATACAGCAAAACAGTATGTGACAACACTGTAAAACCCAGAGTAGTGCTTCCTCTGAATAATAACTTTGATTCTGTACACATCCATTACAATTACTGCTTTAGTTTGACAGCCTCATCGTGTGAGTAGAGTGGGGCATTGTCTCTTCAGATTGCTGCCTCTGATCAACTCAGACATCTAGTCATTTCTGCCACAAAGATGGCATAAAATAAGCATACAGGAAGTTCTATTGATCTTACTTTGCAAGATACAGGATATTTTCCTAATGCTTTGCTGAAATCCAGAAGAGCATCAAAAGTTTTCTGACTTGTCATCGGTGTCTGAATGACCTAGCAATAGAAAGAAAAAGTTCAGAACTGATGTACAAAAACAATGTACGTTTAATAATAAATAAATTTAGAAAGCAAGTAACAGGGAGGAGGCTGGAAGCAAACTGACAACTAAGTCGCCACAACAGAGCGTCCTAACCACTATCCAGGCTCTTCTGCGTGTGTAATTTAAAGTGTTTAACCCCACCTCACAGACATGGGTCACAAATTTGAAATGGTAGTTCATCAATCACACTTGCAGTTTGTTTGATCTTATAATTTCCAAATCCTTCGACTTACCTCCACCAGCTTCATTAAGGGAACTGGGTTGAAAAAGTGAAGGCCCCCAAATCTATCTTGTCTGGTTGTAGAATTTGCTATTTCTGTGATAGACAGTGAAGAGGTGTTGCTGGCAAATACAGTGTGCCTGCAAAAGGAACAAAAAGAAACTGTTTCACACCAGGGTGTTACATGTCCTTTATCAAAACCAGAAAAATTATTAAGAATGACTTGCACAAAACCTTCACACATTCTGCAGGAATGGTGCATCAATCCAGTAAAAATTAATCAGAACCCAAAATAATAATTACTATTAGGGAATTTAAGTGCTTTGAGATGGTGGTCCACTATGAAAGGCGCTATATAAAATAAAGATTGATTGATTGATATACTGAGTCATCAGCTTAGTCCATCACATAAACCACCACACAATTCAGCACAATGTGGACACCTTCAGAGGCAATATAAAAGAGGCTAAGGTAAACAGGGCATATTTGGCCCCCACTTTCTATTTATATTGCTCAGGTTCTGACTGCCATCAAATTGAGGAACCAACATTGCCCCTTTTGTGGATATCACATCTTTACATGGCTGGTCCCTTTATTGTAACGTGCCGTTTCAGTACATGTGAAATGTTTTTGGACAGGTATATGAGATGGAGGGGTACTTACTCTGGGGCAAACTTGTCCAGAGTCTTGAAGAGTTCATGTTTAACCTGCAGGTTCTCCACAATAGCCTCCAGCACCAGGTCAGTACTGTGAACCACAGACGCAGCATCTGTGCTTGTTGTCACGTTCTTCATGGTCTTCTGAATGAATGCTGCTCCAGCCTAGGATACCAAATCCAAAAAATACCAAAACATATATGCCAAAAAAGTGTGTTTGTACCGCAGACCATGGAAACGTCTCTGCATCCCCAGCATATTGTTTCTCACTATATATTAAACAACTATGCTTTTAATAGAGCTTCACATTTTGTTTTTGTTTACAGAACACATCTTGCACCCAAGATTAAACATTTTAAAAGCTTTATAATGGTGGGACTTTTCACTGACACACTTCGTAATCAGATAAAACCTACATTACAAGTTGCATTATTACGTCTTTAAAAATATTTACGATTTAGTGCTTATCAACAGTGAGAGATAATGGCACTACAGTCAGGCACCATGACAGCTCCTCTCAGAGCTCGTGCCTTGAAGTGTAAGTAGGAGGGTTCCAAAAAATGGTGTTAGACATTTCTTTATTGTTATTGTTAACTGTCCTGACAACTTTTTACACTTATAACTTTAAATTCTGTTTCAAAACTCTTTTCAAAATCTCCGCTCTAGTGCACTAATAGTGTCAGGATTATTGCCTGCATTTTCAAACAGGTAACACAGCAATAATGATCCATGATGTGGTACAGAACATAAAAGTCAGAGCACTTATGGTATTTTTTTTTTTTTAAATCACACTTCCTGGAGTGAATTAGAGGACAGATCTCAAACCCCAGTGCACTAGAGCGGCCATTTTTAAAAGTCCTTTGAAACAGACTTCAAAGTTACATGTGTAAAAAGCTGTCAGGATGTTAACAATGAAATGAAAAATTACAGGTACATTATTTAAACAGTTGTAGCAACATATGGGGACGTATAACGCTGTATTTTCCGGAACCCCGCACTATGTGTGGAGAGTTTTGTAATGTGGACCAGTTTCCAGTTTTTTCCAAATGCTGTGAAATAATTTCTACATGCACACTTACTTTTACGTATCAATAAACGGTTTAAGATTTTGATTTGTGAAAAATGTATTGACAGTCATTTTTGAAAGTACAACTGTATGTAACTACTACTTGCATCACTAGTATTTTATAGGTGCCTGCCTTTTACTTTCCAAATGTTTATACACTGTGTGGTTGCAGTGGGGCTTCTAGATATTGTAAATAAATCAGAAAGCTACACAAACACAACATGTTTTACTGTCCTCTACTTCTAAGTCATCACCTCAGGCTTGTCTGCAAACTTCTTCTTTGCAATTCGCTTCAGACTGTCCTCGATTCCTTTAGCTGATTTTTTCAGTATGTCTTCTGCTTGGTCCACCAGCACCACTGTGTGGCCAGTTGAAGCTGCAACCTTGTAATAAAAAAAAAAAAGTGACAAAGCACTGAAATGGTCTTACCATTTAAAAAAACTATATTATTTACCAGGCTCTAACATGTTTACTAGTACAGTATAGGTTAAGTATTAACAAGGCAATTTAAACGTTCATGAACATCCTGGCAAAGAGGCTACATGTGTACAGTACAGCCATTTCCCTCAGTACGGTAGGTTAAACGCCACCAACGGCAACGAGATCGTAAGCACAAGTTGCAAAATAAACCCCAGTACTGTGAGCAACATTTCATTGCGTATAGAACTGCAATATTTTGAATAATCACGTATACCGTCGACTTTATTTTTGAGCTCTGCTTTGTACACGAGTTCGTAATGTGTGTTTAATGCACCTTGACCCTTTACAGTTTACCCCGCCTCCCATAATGTTTTCCAAACATGGATGGTTTTTAACTACAATATTTATATCAAGTAAAATTAATGCAGATCCCAACGGTAATATGGCCTGGAACTGCAACGTAAATCACAATTGTTAACTATTTTCTTTCTCTTCCCCTCCCCCCCCAAAAAACAACGTAATTTTATTTGGCAATTTACCTGTGCGATTCCCGAGCCCATTAGCCCCCCTCCGATGACAGTAATGTGTTTGATAGCTGCGTTTCTGGTGGCAGAAGACGACATGGCCCTCATAATTTGGTGAGTAACAAAAGCCATGTTGTTTGCAAAGTACAGCAAAAGAGAAGGTCAGCGCAGACTCGAAGTAGCAAGGAAAGCCAGACGGTTCTCACCCAGAGCCAGCCGAGCTGAGTAGCGAGTGTGTATGAGGCAGATTGGGAAGGTCAGAGTGGGCCCAATCACATGTGCAACCACAGACATGTGTCGTTGCCACGACCTTTAACACAATTATAACAGGCTACCAGGTGACAGCCTGTAGCCGCTTCTGGATATTATTACAAGTTGCAGTCAGATATTGTTTTACCATTAAATAGAAACATCGTATCCCCCATTATGATACTGTGTTTTAGGAACAGTGAGGTTATGGTTATCAGTCTGCATACACATGCACATGCACATTAACATTATAAGTGATCAAATCCATCCTGTAATGTGTGGTCATCGTTTTTATTTTACTTATTTATTTGTGTGTGTGTGTGTTTGCTGTAGGGGCTAGCTTACAGTTCTCTGCATTTTAGTAGTGATACAAGTTTCAGTGTGAATTTAGATTTATTCTGACAGTTTAGTGATAAGGCTTCATTTTTGCATGGTACAGTGAAACATGTTACATGCAATGCTAAAACTGTAATATTACTTTTGTAAGCACATTTACTATTGTTAACTTTTAATATGAACATGTGAATGTTCTTACAAAGCATTATTTACTTAAATTATTTTGTTATTACTTAATATAGCTGTTGTTGCACTGTAAATTGTTTTTAATGGGATGCAAAATAAACTCAATTTTCTTTCAGAAGCAGGACTAGATGAAAAATATCCCTTGTGTATTATGTCTATTCCTTGTCAGTATGCATTTCTCTTCTTTGTGGAATTATTTTTGATTGAATAATGCTATTTTTCATGTGTGTTGAGGGTTCGGTGTTTTTATCAATCGATTCTGAGTGATGCAGCCAGCGGAAAGGTTAGGATGGGGTTATACCAGTGATTCTACACACACATCTTGTAATGGCAGTTTCCTTTTCTATACCATACTTTTCTTGGTTGCTGTATGACAAAATTGCTTAACAATAAAGTCAAATATGAGTGGACAGCTGTAGATGTTATATGTGATTATTTGTTGTTATGTGCTTCAGATAACCCATTACATTGCCTGCATCAGCACACTAAACAAAGTAACAGACTATGGGTCAACAAGCAAAACTTCAAAATGATGAAAAAAGGAATACTACTCCCTTGAAAGTTTGGTTTTATTCAGCATTACAAACCTTTTTTTTTTTTTTTCAATCAAGACACATTGATGTTAGAGTTTATTTTACAAAAATCAGTATTCATATAACAAAACAAATACAAATCATTGAATTGCAGGTCGTGCAGCTGTTAGATTTAGTGCACATCACGTATCTACTCCACCCACCTCACAAAGTTTTTGAGATCCACTGTGTACAATATGTAATAAAAATTAACAAAAAGAGAGATACTGTGTTGTAAACTGGAACTCCAATCATATCAGCAGACAAAAGACTAAAGGGACATACATAATTACTGTTTTGCTTATTTTTTATTTTTTGTATAATTGTATTTCATTATTTACCATTTACATATATTTGTACACACTACCAATGGAAATAAGAAAATAAAAACAGTGTTAGAATCATATAGCTTTGCATTATCATATACGGTATAGAATGCCAGCCAAAAGTCCCCCATTTCATATAATTTTAATGTTGGATTCAAACAAACATTGTGATCACTGTGTATACACTTATATTTTTTCAGAAGAAACAGGCCTAAAACAAATTTCGCTTCTGCTGGAGCTCACAGTATTACTTATAAGGGATCAAGCTGTTACAGAATGATTGGCCCTGATTCATGTGGGCATGCAGAACTACTGATCCCCTGTGATGTTCAAAGGAGTTAGGTAAGTATTATTTTGGGTCCAACAAAAGTGTTATCAAAATATGAAGAACATTTAATTACTTCATAAGGAACAAATGATATGGTGCAGCAAACAAAGATGTTCTGCAGTCAGACACAGAATGATAAAAGAAGCAAACACAGGGAACAGAAGCAAAAATGTGTTCAGCAGCAGTATGCAAACAGTTTGTAACCCACTGTGGCAAAGTGCCCGCCCCTGTGTTTATTTTGTGTTGTATGTTGTGTGTTCGGTGAGTGGAGAACAGAATTGCAGACAGAGGTAATTGTGATAATAATAGTTAAATATCTGCTCACCGTGTTTTGTCTGTATAGTCCATTTTGTTTGTCTTTTTGTTTTGGTGACGAGTGCCGTGTCCTGTGTCTTGTTTGTCTTTGATAAGACAAGGATGATAAGTGACGGAACGGACCGAGTAGGCAACAGCCTTAATTCTGCAGCTGCAGTTATTCAAACTGAGGGCTGTCAGAATCAAACAGGTAAGTCATGTCATCATTTTGAATTTGTGTTATCATGGTAAAATTCTTAAGCAATGTTAACATGAACCACCTAGTCTATATGCAGCAAAGTGTACAGTGAGCTACTGAAAATGCTGCTCGCTTAGTGTTGAAATTAGCAATGCTTCATTGTACAAAAAATGTGGTTTTGTGGATCTCTGACTGGCCGGAAGGCGTGTCTCGACAGACTGTCTCGCTATAAAACAAAGCCGCTGACACACCCTGAAGGCTGATGAGTCAGGACGTGATGGTCCGTGTTTCAGAAAGCAACAAACCTGTGTTTACCTGTGCAAGCCAATGACCACCGTGTGTGGAACCAGGGTCATGGTTGCGACAAAATAAATAGTGTTTAGTTTGTGGGATTTTTTAATCCCACAAGCACTATGCTTTAAGGTTTGTCAGGATAGGTTCCAGCAGTGGGATCTCCCTTGTTTAGTGGGAGCAGTGCTGAGCCAAACTGTAAGGCTAACTTTTATTTTTTTAGCTGTGTTTTCTGACTGTTTTATTTTAAATTGGTCTTTTGTTACACTGGCTGTATGATCACTTGTGATATGCCATTGCTGATATAATCTTGTAGTCATGTTTCTTGTTATTATTCTGAATACATTTTGGACACCAGTGCAGCATTTTAATGTCAATCCAGCAGATTCCCACACCCATTTTACAATGCTATATTCTATTCCAGAGCCTGCAGAATAAGAGTCCAGGACTTGCAGTGGAGAGCTTTGCATACATACCATTGTGGCTACTAATTCGTTTTTCATGTCTGTATTGTAAAAAGAGTTAAACTGTATTTTACTGCTTTCTGTACTGTCCCAGACTTAAGCCTTTGTTTTGCATTCTTTTATTTATTTAAAAAAAAAAAATTGTGTGTCCGGTTATAACCCCTCCCCCTGATTTTCTCTCAACTTGGAATGCCTAGTCGCTTTTCTCCTCACCGCAGCAATTCCCCACATGGCTCAAAAGACCCAAAGATTCAATGGGCATCCTCTGATCCCACACCCAAACCAGCTTCCTTTTTCACCCATGAACTCGAGAGTGGATTTCAGCAACCTACTGACCTCTGGAGGACAAAGGCCAGCCCTGCAGGTGTATGCTCTGAGCATACTGGGCACCTGACCAGCAGAGTTTGCTGTAGAGCAGTGGTTCTCAATCCTGGTCCTGAGGGACCACTGCCCTGCTGGTTTTTGTTCCAATCAAATGCTCAATTACATAATTGAACTAATAATTTGCCCAATCTTAGCTTTTTAATTATTTTAAACAGATGGATATTTCAATTTAGGTATACATTTGTACAAGGAACTTAAATTCTCCAACTTTTTATAAGATACACTATTTAAAAAGTAAAATTTACCTAATTATTAGTTCAAGTAAGGATTCAATTAAGTAACTGAGAGCTTGGATGGAACAAAAACCAGTAGGGCAGTGGTCCCCTAGGACCAGGACTGAGAACCACTGCTATAGAGCAATGAGGAGAAATTGTCCCTGCTGGTTTTACCTCCCTAACCCAGAGGGGTGCCTGGGCCAATGCATCGCTGCATTCGGAGTCCCCAGCAAAGTCTGGCCTACTTTGCACAGCCAGGGTGTGAACCTGCGCTATATGACTCACCCTGCATCCCATGCTGCTGTGCTTTCACCAGGTGAGCCACTTGGGAACCCCTTGTTTTGCATGCTTAGACATGTTCAATGGTCTGGAGATTTGTATTTTCTGAAACTATCTGGATTAAAATACTGCAAGCAGAGGAAGCACAAAGTGCAGCTGAGGAATTTCCTCTTAGGTCAGGCCAAACTGGCAAAGTCGAAAAACATGGAGAGAGGTATTTAAAGTGCTGTTTTGTTTATTACAGTCTGGTGCAGCAGCTGGAATTGTTCCAGACGGCGTGGGGGAACAGAGGGGTGGTGTGGTGTGTTGAGGAGGGTCAGTTGTGTATGAAAATGTGAAATTTTGTGTTCTTATCTATCTATCAATGTAAATATATATATATATATATATATATATATATATATATATATATATATATATATATATATATATATATATACACACACTGCCTTTTGTTGCTTTTTGGAATTTTTTGTTTAATACATTTATTATGTATCGTTTAAAATTTGTGAATGGAATTTTTGAAGTGTGATTTTGTTTTGTAATACTGGCAATATTTGTCAATAAAGTTATTTTTTAAATAAATATATTGTAGAGCCAAGCTGAGTAGTCCACTTGCCCTCATATTTTTTAGTGTGGTTCACCACCACCTCCTCTGCCTCTTAGCAGGCTAATCTGGGGAAAGACAGTCACCAGAAGAGCTGAGGCAAACTTTAAAGAGGAGACACCAGGATTGGAGCTCGGAACGAAGAGGCTGTGGGCCAAATGATTTCTGTAATATTGCTCATTTTCCTTTAGCGAGGGTTTCTACCTAATACATTTGCAAACTTTGGATCTGAACTAGTACATTGTCTTTTCAAAAGACAGTAAACTTTGTGTTTGAGATCAGGTTCAGATCTGTAGACTACCATAATACTTTATTTCAAAGTGCACCATTTGGTGAACACAAGTACATGGGTTGCTTCCGAGTGCAAAATCTCTGAAAGTTGCAAACTCTTCAGTCCTGACATTCACTTGTTATATTAAGAACTCTGATGGGTACAGCATGTAAACAGTGCTGTAAAGCATGTGTTAGTAGGCAATGACGATAATTGAATTGTCCTGCAAGGCAATATATTCTCTGTAAAGTGTAAAAGACTACTGATGCCAGTTATTTTAGATCAAATTCAGCCAGAAATTCAAGCATGGTCCAGTAATCTTTCAAACAGTAATGCACTGAACCTTTCTGAGAATACCAGATCTTGGTAAGATTACAAAACAGTGGTTTCAAGAATCTATTGTCACACATCCAAACACTGTCTAAGTTACACGTCTTCTGTTTCATTAAAGCAAGAAGGTTATTTGTAGATTTCTTTAGCGAGGACTAACACAGACATTAAAAGTATGTGGGGCCAGCGTCAGACCAAACCTTCCATTCATTGATGGTTTTGCAGAGCCTTCTGGAAGTCTGAAGGTGAAAGACTTCATCAGATTTACAAACATCAGGAAAAGCTCCATCTTGGCCAACTGCTCTCCCATGCAGACCCTTCGGCCTGGAGATATAACAGAAGGAAAAGAATCAGTTGCAAGCATGCTATAATTATTGGAAATTACTATTTGCTTGAGAATACTATTCACTTACTAGAAAAAAAAAAAAAAAAAAAAAACACAAACTACTGTGATTTTAAGTCTAAGTGGATATGTATGTGGATGTCAAATGAAAGCAGACACAATTTATATAACAAATAAATGTACTTCATTAGGTTTTATGTGGAGAAATAATATGGAACTTCACATTCATACAAAGATCCAAAGGTTCCTGCACAGTGTCACAGAAATAGCGGAACCTAAGAACAATGATACATGTCATTTATGAAGGCTGATCTCTCGAGATGCAGAAATATCAAAATAAACTTCCAGTAAAAACATATGCCAAAAAATTGTACTATTTCTACATGTTCGGAGTGTTTTATAGTTATGTGATCCAATGAGATACAGCCAACTTGTTCATATGGGCATCCTGTCACATAGCAGCAATAATGTTAAAACACCAAGGTTACCTATCCCAAATGGAATGAAGGCATCTTTCTTCAGCAATTGTCTGTTTTCATCCAGGAATCTGTAAGGGTTAAACTCGTCTGGGTTCTCCCACACAGAAGGATCTCTGTGTACTGACCACAGGTTTGGAATAATCAGAGTGCCTTTGGGAATGGTGTACCCCTGGAACACTGCATGGAACAGAAAATTGACACAACATAACATGTCATTTTTAAATTATTTTTTGTTTTTAAGATTAACAATATTTTTGTGCAATGCGGCAAATCAAGGTGTGCTTCCCCAATCTATTCTGCCAGTGTAACTCAATCACACTCAGGAGTGAATAAACGGTAGCTGAAGTTCCATGCTCATCCAGTCTTTGCTATCTATACATCTCCTCACTGAGCACAAAACAGCTTTTAATCACGGTCTAAATTAAAACTGAAAATGTAGATATGTTCTTCACTCTCTAAGACATAAAGCACTTACTTTTTTCTGTTTGTTTTCTTGCCCATTCTCCCTTATTAATGAACTTTGCACAACCAGGTACTGTAGCAACCTATAATGATCTTTTTGTAATTTAGAGCCCCTCATTGCCACTGCTAAACCACACCTAAATAGTTTAGTACATTTTCTAAAAATCTGCACTAGGATGGAACTTGACAGTTTCTCCCCAGCACATTCTAAATGTCCTAAAATTAGCTTGTGCAAGGAACTGCTATTGGTAGTGACTGTGGATAAGATTCAGAGCCCAACAAACTACAGTATCTGCTATGCCAAACTAGCCAGGCTCCTTTTGCCAGGTCTTAACAGCATTTTCAAATTGTCCCTTAATGTTATGATGTTATCAATCATTTTGAGTGGTGCTTGGTTACAATGCTCTAATCCTGCAAATTCACAATTATTTTTGCCTGGAAGTTGCCCAAAAAAATGAGGCTGCTGTCGGCTACAAGAGCTGTGCTCCATTTGCATAGCAGCTTGATGGTACTGGAGAGCTCCTTACACTTACAGAATAGGTTGACTTCAGGAACATTTGCTTCATCCCTTAGAACCATTGTCTATAAAGTAATTTTTTATTTTTATTTTCCCTATTGCTACTCACAGGTGGTTTCTGAAGCCATGTGTGGTATTGACATTGGCACAACCACCGTCATTCTTTGGACCTCCATGATCGTTGCCTCTGTGAAGGGCATACTGGCTTTGTCAGTCAGTGACAGGGTTCTGTCTGGTCCTATAACCTGATCGATCTCAGCTTGAACCTTTTCTGCAAATAACAGAGGGGGAGAACAGATAATGGTGTTTTGTTGTTTCCAAAAATGCATAACCTGCGGCAGATTATAATGTTAATGTCTGTTTATTACGACTGATCAACACTGAAAAAATCTGTTTAAACTAAAATGAAAGGTCCTTGAGTAAGCAGTGATCGCAGCAGCAGCAGCCCAGCTTGCCTTGCACGTCAGGGTTCAGACACATATACAGCAGGCTCCAGAGCAGGGTGTTGGTGGTAGTGTCAGTGCCAGCGATGAACAGGTCCCCAATGATGTAGAGCAAGTAATCTTCACTGAAGCTGCTGTCTAGCTTCCCTTCTTGCTGCTGCCGGCTGGTCTCCAGGAGATACATGTCTATGAAATCCCGCGGATTGGCAGGATCCAGACTGTCCCTGTGCTGGGCAATAATACCCTTCAGGAAGGCTGTTATATCTCTCTCCGCCTTCCTCAGCTCCTTAAAGGGTTCAAATGGTAGGTAGTAGAGCCATGAGCAGATGTTTATCAGTAAGGCTTTGCTGTTGACTGATATCTCAAGACCCCTGGACATAAGGCTGAGCAGGGTCTTGAACTCTTGGTCCTGGTAGTCAAATCGGCGTCCGAAGCTCATAGAGCAGATGATGTTGGAGACTGCGTTGTTGATGGTGGGGGAAGGGTCAAAGGCCTCCCCGTTTCCTCCGCTGTGCTGCAGAAACTCATTCTTGACAAACTGGAATTCCTCCAGGATGCAGGGCTCTAGGCTGAGCTTTCCAAGTCCAAAGTGTCGAAGAGTGGAGTGAGAGAACCGCCTCTGCTGTCTCCACACTTGGCCATAAGGTGCAAATACAATACCTTTTAAAAAAAAATGAAGACGTGAGCATCTGTAATTACCTGCCTCCCTCCTCTCAGAAAACACCACAGAATAATGCATTACATCTGGAAACAAAATCATTCTAAAACACTTTGTACTATAATGAATGTATTAAATTAAGAACATAATGAGGTATTGGTAATGAAAATAATGAGGCATTAGTGATGGAAATCTACAACAGGGTCTGTTCTCCAGAGATATGGTACGCCAAAGATAACACATTCAGTTTCAAACTATGGTAACTTTTAACTCTATAATACAATGAATTACAGGGTGCAAATTGAAGCTCTCTAGTATATACAGTGCCTTGCAAAAGTATTCAGACCCCTGACCAATTCTCTCATATTACTGAATTACAAATGGTACATTGAAATGTCGTTCTGTTCGATATTGTATTTTAAAACACTTGAACTCAAAATCAATTATTCTAAGGTGACATTGGTTTTATGTTGGGAAATATTTTTAAGAAAAATAAAAAACTGAAATATCTTGCTTGCATAAGTATTCAACCCCCACACAATAAAATATTTGGTAGAGCCACCTTTCACTGCAATAACAGCTTTAAGTCTTTTGGGGTAAGTATTTACCAGCTTTGCACACAGTGTCGGAGTGATTTTGGCCCATTCTTCTTGGCAGATTTGCTCCAGGTTGTTCAGGTTGGTTGGACGACGCTTGTGGACCGCAATTTTCAAATAGTGCCACAGATTCTCAATGGGATTGAGATCAGGACTTTGACTGGGCCACTGTAGGACATTCACCTTTTTGTTCTTGAGCCACTCCAGTGCTGCTTTGGCCTTGTGCTTGGGATCATTGTCCTGCTGAAAGGTGAATTTCCTCCCAAGCGTCAGTTTTTTAGCGGACTGAAGCAGATTCTCTTGCAGTATTTTCCTGTATTTTGCTCCATCCATTCTTCCTTCAACTGTAACAAGATGCACAGTCCCTGCTGATGAGAAGCATCCCCACAACATGATGCTGCCACCACCATACTTCACTGTAGGGATGGTGTGTCTTGAGGCATAGGCACTGTAAGGTTTGCGCCACACATAGCGCTTTGAGCTTTGGCCAAAAAGCTCTATCTTGGTCTCATCTGACCTCAAAACCTTTTCCCACATCGGAGCTGGGTCACTCTCATGCTTTCTGGCAAACTCCAGACGTGCTTTCAGATGGTACTTTTTGAGTAACGGCTTCTTTCTTGCCACCCTCCCATACAGGCTAGTGTTATGCAGAGCTCTTGATATGGTTGACTGGTGCACCATTACTCCACTCCCAGCCACTGAACTCTGTAGCTCCTTCACAGTGATTGTTGGCCTCTCTGTGACTGAGTTTTGAGGGAAGGCCTTTTCTTGGCAGTGCCTGGGTGGTGTGATGCAGCTTCCACTTCTTGATTACTGATCCAACTGTGCTCACTGGGATATCTAAATACTTGGATATTATTTTGTACCCTTTCCCTAATCTATGCATTTACATCACTTTATCTCTAACTTCTGTAGAATGCTCTTTGCATCTTCATTTTCATTTTCATTTTCATTTTCATTTTCATTTTCATTTTCATTTTCATTTTCCCTCAGATTCACAGCCTTACCAATGATCTTTCAACAGTGGGGTTTTTATCCAGAAAATGTGACAGCAACTTTAATGGTTCACAGGTGGAGGCCAATGGTAAGGTAATTGTGTCCTCGTTAGGGCAATTTCTTTCATCTGTGCAAACTGGGAGCTTCCACAGCACAGGGGTTGAATACTTATGCAAGCAAGATATTTCAGTTTTTTTTATTTTTCTTAAAAATATTTCCCAACATAAAACCAGTGTCACCTTACAATAATTGATTCTGAGTTTCTGTGTTTAAAAATAAAATATCAAACAGAACGAAATTTCAATGTACCATTTGTAATTCGGTAATATGAGAGAATTGGTCAGGGGTCTGAATACTTTTGCAAGGCACTGTATATGCTGAAATTCTGTTGTGAACATATCATAAGTGTCATTTTATTGGGTGGGGAGTGGCTATAGGGACATTAAAACATTTTGCACTTTATGAGACAAGCATAATTTAAACTATCAATTAGTTACTAAATTAAAGTAATGCCTTATAACTACAGTGTTAGTTCCACGTGCAAAATGTCACCAGAGTGTCATTGTTTCATTTACATAATATTGCGGTGTTAAGTTCTATTCTGTCTTTGTCTGATACTGATAAGTTATCACATGCCTTCCTTTTATCTTTTCTAAACCTGATTACCGCAATGCTCTGTTTGCTGGTGTCTCAACAGGCTGCAATGTGTTTAGAACTCGGCTGCTGGGGTTTTAACAAAATCTAACTTTTGTGACCTTTAAAAGCCCAAACTGATTGGCACAATTATATTCCTTCACTGAATTTGAGGTCAATGGACTATGGTCTTTTAACTATTGCAAAAACAAGGCTACATTCAATCGGTGATAGGGCATTCTGCAGTTACGCACCAAGATTGTGGAATTCTCTTCCTGTCGTGATCAAAGACTGCGAATTTTAAGTCGTCTTAAAACGTACATTTACACACAAGCATTTCAAATTCAAATTGCAATGTCTGTTATATTTTTTGTATTAACAGTACACTGTGATGTTTGTACATGAAAGGGGCTATATTAAATAAAGATTGTTATTATTATTATTAGTATTATTATTATTATTATTATTATTATTATTATTATTATTATTATACAAAATAGTGTCCCAATTTCACCAACTACATTATTTTAATATTTTTAAATGTATAACTACATACCTATACTGAATACTACCATGAAAACTGATACCTGCATCTTGTACTATAACTATATATGACATACTGTTCGGTGAGTCTGAATAGGGAGTGTATGTTACGTCACCTTACCTTTCTTCTTTGTAATTATGGTAATTACAGGAACGGTGGGTCTGTCTGAAAACACTTCTGCATGATTGACAAGCGCATCCCGGACTGTTTCGTAGCTATTGAGGATAACCATAGGACGGTTTCCAATGAAGATACTATAGATATTCCCATATATTTTGGCCAGGTCCGTAAGCATTACATGAGGAGAAAGTGTAGCAAGTTGCTTTACTTTCTTCTTTGTAATTTCACCATCGTCATCGTTAGCTTTGATCTTTGTTAACACCCAATCGGGGATCAACAAAAATGCAAAGTTACCCACCACAGGCCACGGTTTTGGCCCAGGAGGTACATTTGAGAATGCACTGTAGTTCCTTTGTATAAGTAAAAACAAGTAAACGGTTATAAACACAGCCGCGGCCACAAGAGCAGTGCTAGCGTTGACAAAAAACAACTCATCTTCTGTCTCTCCCATTACTGCCTTTAAAATGACGAGTTAAAATTGCAGGTGTATTTCAGCAAGCGTTTCTGCTAGTACACAAAAGTTTCTGTCTTATGATCTGTGCTCTCATTATAGCTGACTGGCAAACACTGTCAACACACACCGAGTGTCATATGCTGGAGGTTAATGTCGTAAAAGCGTGCTGGTTATTGGTTGGTTGCTTTGCGTTAGCCAGCCCCAGGAAATCTATTGGATGGTTTTTCATCAAAACACAACACCGAATTCTAGGGAACTGTACTATTGGCTCATATAAATAAATTGACTGGGTTTCGTTGGTTTTCTTAGAGCTGTTATTTGCGCTGTAAACATTTATTTGTTTATTAAATGCACCCATTTACTAATTGCATATGTATGCTAAGCTGCCGCCTTTGTTTTCTGATTCTTTCACACACACGCGTAGATGTTTGCAGCCTATGAAAATCAAGGTCCAAACAGATGCAGGTTTCGGTGACTTTAATAATATACTTGTGGAATATTAAATAATAATAATGCATTGCATCATACTGAAGTAAAATGAAAATGTAACCCTCGAATTATGATGTAACTAAGCACAGGAAGGATGTACTGTATATGTAGCTTTGTCAAATCTGTACTGTGCCTCCTGGACTGAAATAAAAAAAAAAAAAAATCAAATAAGAGCAGAACCAAAAGATATTCATCACAATAAAAAGGGGATCAGTAAGGTTACTTAGTAATGCATGTATAACATATTGAACTTTGAGGAGAATATTCAAGTTTTTGTTTCATAAAGTTAGCATTACCCTTTTAAAATCACCAAGGACTCCCTAAAGCTATATAACAAGGGTCAGGGTATCCCATATACAAACAATAACTGTCAGTTACAGGAACTACATTCATAGAACACAGAAAACGGTAAAAAAAAAGAAAATAAATATGCAAGATAAATATATAATAATAATAACAACAGCAACAGTTGGAACTTTATTGGTTTAAAATACAGAGTACATTTTATTCTTAACAATTGGTTCGAAAATTGTTGATAGTACTTTAATAAAATAAAACTATTACATTAAATTTAATATTATATATATATATATATATATATATATATATATATTCTCACTAGTGTCGTGTAGTCATTAACCATTAAACCCTTTAAGGCATAAAAAACATCAACATAAGTTTCCACAAAGCTGATGTACAGTTACATGTAGGTAGTTTTTTATATAAACATTTATAAATGAGCATATATAACTTTATACATGTAGACTAAAAAAAAAACAAAAAAACACTACAATTCATATTAGCAATGATGATTGTTGCATATCCATATGGCTATCCCTTATAAATGATTAATTAAACATCTCAATTGACCTGTAAACTTTACATCCATTTGCCATTAAAAAAGGGGGTCAAACAAACACTTAAATAAATTCCCTTTTTGGAAAATGCACAGGATCAACCAACTACAAATGTGATCCAGAACAACAGTCTTAATACTATAACTCTATTAAAAAAACAAAACCAAAAACAGCTTTTTTTTGCCCATAGTTTATGTGAAATATTTTAAATATATCTGCAAGCTGACTGTATTCCCTTCACAGAAAATAATGGTTTTCTATAGCTGTCTGTTGATTGTACACTGGTTTCAAGATAGAAGTGAAATGGATCTCAATAGACAAACAGGATGTCATATTTAGACACTATGATACTATATTACCTTGGCTGCATAGTTTAGTGACTAAAACCAAAGAAAAGAGACATACACTGCTGGTTTCAAAGATCCTGATAAGCAAGAATATAGACTAGTAACATTCAGGGTCTCTACAGCCAGCTGAGAGGTGAGTATGAACTGTCTTGATAAGAACTTTTCCAGAACTTAGATTTTGCATACAAGATCTCCAGAGCCAAATTGCCACTCAAAGAAACACAAAACAATGAGGCAATGTGGCCTTGCAGTTGCAAAGTAATCCAAAAGACATATCTGGTTTGTGTTAGTAAACGGTTTTAATCACTAGAAACCAATGGGGTATAGATTAATGATATAAACAGAGAAGGATCTGAATGCTTCCTCGGGGTTGGTTTACAGACTGCAACCATAAATACAATTATAAAGAAAAAATGCAGTGGAAAAATGTACACGTGATGGCAGGTTTCTCTGTTTAAGAACAGAAGTATTAAGATTTATCCCTGATAAGATCATTAAAAACGACCCCACTATTTTTAACTAGAAGGTACTGTGGTTTCCACAAGGGATATCAAAAATACATATTCATATAGACACTGGTTACATGCTAGGTTATTTTCAAACTACAGAACATTCCATTTCTTGTCTTCATTGTTTTATCATTATTCAAGTACCATTAAAACAAAACCAAACTATATATATATAATACATTTCATGCTGCATGTGTTTGAAGTGGCATTTGAAGCACAGTAAAAGAGCTATGCCTGCTAAATTAGAGATAGTATTATGATTTTTGCTTAGTTTTAACACTCCATTCATCCTTGTATGAATTGGAATTTGAATTTCTTGGAATTGCATGCAACTATTTTAAGCACTTAGGTGTAAAACCAAATTGACTGTTTACAAAACAAGCAAACCAAAAAAAAAAAAAAATCGGTAAATACTTGCACAGAATTTTTTTTTTTCACGTAGATCACCGTAAACCTTTCAGCATCTAATTTTACTATAAAGTTACAAAAAGCTATCAAAAACAAATATGTTTTCTACAAAACAAGAGATGCTACACAATAGACTACAACATAATTAAAATCATGTTTCTGCAGCTGCTTGAGGTGGTTCTGTTTTCCTATAAGGCTGTGGAATATGAGTTGTGTAATGTAACACAACTAACACTTTTGTCTTCATATACATGCTATAATTAAGGCGTTTCAGCAGTATCTAAGTGCAAAGAAGGCCATCTCCCAAATAAAAAGGAGGCAATGATTTAAACTGGCTCTACCAAAATAAAAGTTCCCAGGATGAGCTGTAGTTTTTTGTAGTTTATTAAAAAATAATTCTACATTTTGGCACTTTTAAAATATATGTAAATACAATTTGCCTGGATTCTTAGGCTGTCTTGCAATCTAGAAACTCTCAAATTAACCCACTGCTTACTTCATGCCAAGCTCATCTTACGTGCCTGTTGCCACAGAGATTTACATGTAATCACACGAACATATTAATTCAAATGGTGGCCACTGGAGGTAAAATAGTTTTGGACTTCAGATCTTATGCATATATTAAAGACAATCATAACATCGAACTCTGGTCTGTGATTTCTGATCCACTGCAAAGCTGCCTCCAGTTTTGGCTGTGTTAAGCTTACAAATGTAAACAGAACATTTTCTGGTCAGTTTTGTTTATTTTATCAGCTCATACGTGTTTTTTGTTTTTAAATAGTTGTATCCTCCATTGAATTAAACAATAACAGGTGGACTCTGAAAAAGAACTGAAGCTAAAAATAAAAGAAAATAGCTGTTAAAGTAATTTTAGCTAACAAAATAATTCCAGCCATTTTCCACATCCATCACTATGCAGACCTTAAATGTGTAGTTTTGCAAGAAATAGATTTTTTACCAAACATGTATTTTCATTATAAAAACTATATCTGGAACTACACTAGGTAAAAGAGAGCAGATTGTAGGTCTTGCCTTCTGATGGTCTCACACTTGTAATGTCACCTGGAGAGTGAAATTGGCCCCACCCAATTTGTAGTGCTGTCTTTCCTAGTAAACAACCAGCTGCCTCCGCTAATGTCCTTCATGCTTTTCAACCAGTAAGATGAAGACAATTCTGAGGGAAAATTACAAAGAAAGTGCAAGTGTCCTGGTAGGGAAGACAAGCATATTGAGAAATTTCTTCATATCTATTGCAGGGGTGCCCAAAGTGGAATAGCCCTTCAGGACTGACTGCACACCCTTTGCATTACCATGTTTTACAATGGAAATAATGTTAATTTTTGTGATATAATGTTTAGTTGAAACAGCACAATTGAGGCCTCTATAGAGATCAGCATTTTAGATTACTACCTATATACGAAAGTACATATTTCTTTAGGTACAACCACTTAAAAAACTTACCTAACAAATAGTTCACCATAAAGATACATATAAATGTCAAGTTTATATTTTCAAGTTCAAGTTTAACTTTTGCCTATTTTGTCTTTAAAATATGTAACATTATGGAATACAGTTTAACAGAAGAAAATATTCTTTAAGTTTTACAGACACCCACTGACTCACTCGGTCTCACACACATTCCCAAGCACTTGGTCACAGAAATTCCGATATAAATAGATTTTTTGTTTCTGTAGACACAGTTAGCAATACTTAAAAAAAACAAAAAAAACGCAAGGTACATGCTTTTAAAATCTGCCAGAAAAATATTCTTATTTAGCAGGTTCATTTGTATATCCTCCTATTGGGTAATATATTATCAGCACTTCTCAGTTATAAGTCTTTGGCGTGAACTGCTAGTGTTTTGGTCTCTATTATCTTTCAAAGTGTTCAGGAAATTGTGAAAAAAATGTGTTCCACGCCATAGCGCCAGTAAAAGAGTTGTGTGTGGGTGTATGTGTGTGTGTGTGTGTGTGTGTGTGTGTGTGTGTGTGTGTGTGTGTGTGTGTGTGTTTACACATGTTTCACTGTCTCCTGGCGCTCTGAACCATGGAATAGTTTTTACAGGAGGACTTGAAGCAGCTGGGAGGCCAGGCAATTGGCCAAGAGAAGGAGCAAGGCACTTGGGTCTGCACATTCTTCTCAAAGAAGCAGAACACTGGATTCCACCAGCTCCGAGACAGGTAGTTTTGAGGAGAGGACCTCAGTGTCTGGAAACAAACAAAGAAATACATTATACAATACATTAGGCGGTGGTTAGTATACACATACCAATACATTACTATCCAGTATTAATGGCTGTTTTAAATGCAATCAGTGTATCACGCTTTGTGAATAGGAAACACGATGAAATGGAAACAATGGGTCCTATCCACAAAACTTTAAGGACAGTTTTAGGAACTGCTTTTCAAAGAGTGTTTAGAAGTTATCTTTGGTTAAAGGGCTTTCTAAAATGAGAATATACTTTCTTAAACAACTCAAAGTGTTATATGGGCAGGAAAATTGTTTTTTATTAGTCAAAATATATAATAAACAATTTTGTGTATTTATGACATCACATATGGCATCAGCAATGACATCACTGGTGACATAACTAATCACATGACAAATGCTCCCCAAAGACTGGCCATAGGAACATAACCTGGGTGGGTCTGCTAAAATGTATGTTCTAAAAAAAAAATTGGGAGGGGGGTTCCATCTTTGTGCTACTACTTGAAGTGAATAAATATAACCATGGTTGAAATACAATGTACAGACATTTAATCATAGTTTCTGTCTCCCACAAGTAACAGACGGTACAATACTTCAGTCACTTTATATGATATATCATTGTATTTATCATGTTTTATTTACTAATTTTACATTAAAATGTCTGTTATATCTTTCTTTGTTTATCCGAGTGCAGTACAAGTTTGTATGGCTAAAGAATATAATTTCCAGTGTATGTACACTGAACAAAAATATAAACGCAACATGCAACAATTTCAAAGATTTTACTGATTTACAGTTCATATAAGGAAATCAGTCAATTGAAATAAATTCATTAGGCCCTAATCTGGATTTCACATGACTAGGAATACAGATATGCATCTGTTGGTCACAGATACCTTAACAAAAAGGTCAGGGCGTGGATCAGAAAACCATTCAGTATCTGGTGTGACCACCATTTGCCTCATGCAGCGCGACACATCTCCTTTGCATAGAGTTGATCAGCCTGTTGATTGTGGCCAGTGGAATATTGTCCCACCTCTTCAATGGCTGTGCGAAGTCGATGGATATTGGCGGGAACTGGAAAACCCTATCGTACATGTTGATCCAGAGCATCCCAAACATGCTCAATGGGTGTCAAATGTTCGTTGTCCGTAGCTTATGCCTGCCCATACCATAACCCCACTGCCACCATGGGGCACTCTGTTCACAATGTTGACATCAGCAAACCGCTTGCCCACACGATGCCATACACGCTGTCTGCCATCTGCCCGGTACAGTTGAAACCAGGATTCATCCGTGAAGAGCACACTTCTCCAACTGCAGTCAGGTCAAGACCCTGACAGTTTGTGCAGAAATTCTTCGGTT
The DNA here is from genome assembly GCF_017654505.1 of Polyodon spathula. NCBI lineage: Eukaryota > Metazoa > Chordata > Actinopteri > Acipenseriformes > Polyodontidae > Polyodon > Polyodon spathula. The sequence goes on from NC_054534.1 coordinate 69,889,691, forward strand.
GTGCAAACCCACAGTTTCATCAGCTGTCCGGGTTGCTAGTCTCAGACGATCCTGCAGCTGAAGAAGCCGGATGTGGAGTTCCTGGGCTGGCATAGTTACACGTGGTCTGGGGTTGTGAGGCCGTACTGCCAAATTCTCTAAAACGATGTTGGAGGCGGCTTATGGTACAGAAATGAACATTCAATTCTCTGGCAACAGCTCTGGTGGACATTCCTGCTGTGAGCATGCCAATTGCATGCTCCCTCAAAACTTGAGATATCTGTGGCATTGTGTTGTGTGACAAAACTGCACATTTTAGAGTGGCCTTTTATTGTCCCCAACACAAAGTGCACCTGTGTAATGATCATGCTGTTTAATCTGCTTCTTGATATGCCACACCTGTCAGGTGGATGGATTATCTTGGCAAAGGAGAAATGCTCACTAACAGGAATGTAAACAAATCTGTGCACAAAATTTGAGAGAAATAAGCTTTTTGTGCGCATGGAAAATTTCTGGGATCTTTTATTTCAGCTCATGAAACATGGGACCAACACTTTACATGTTGCATTTATATTTTTGTTCAGTGTATATCTTCATATAAGAAAAGTAGTTTGTGTGATTATTTAATTTAAATGGTTTTTTTTTTTTTCTGTTTTAATGTTCTTTATAATCTTTTTAAGACATATACTAGGACGTTGTTTTTTTTTTATGTCCAAAAGTAAATGGTGGAACAGTTGTAATGACAATAGATTTAGTATGCTAATTATATAAATACATTTGTTGAGTTCATACTATTTGCTGTTTTGTTTTATGGATTTAATAACTTTGTAATGTTTATTTTAAAATCATGTTTCACAGTTGATACTTATTTTTCTCTTTCTTCCATAATAATTTGATAATTAGCTAGTCCGTTATAACTCCACGGACACTGGTGATCTTAATCACTATTACTGATGTGGGAGGACAGTGTTCTCTGTCTGTATTACACTGATGCTTTGGGACCATGTTATGGTGAACTATTTCCCCAGTTTTATGTTCCTATGGCCAGTCTTCAGGGAGCATTTGTCATGTGATTAGTTATGTCATCAGTAATGTCATTTGTGACATCATACATATGCATAATAGTGCACAATGTGTGTCAACCTTAACTTGCAATTACTTCACTTTTGAGGGTTTTGCTTGAGTAAACTTCATGTTACTTTAATGCAGTTTTTGCAATGAATTTTGTAAAAAATAAATAAATAAATAAATACATTTAAAAAGATAAGAAGGCTTCAGTGAACACTTCTAATTTAAATGAATAAGGTCAAGTTGAAAGTCCTGCTGTGGAATTGATAGCAAGTGCCAAGGTTGGCAAGATTGGCTGCCCCCTGAATGCTTTTGTATATTTAAAGTAGAAAAATGTTAGTATTCAGGAATAATTATCTGTCATAAAAAAAAAAAAAAAAACTAAATGTTACATATCAAATAATTCTTACACACAGTGCCTATAGAAAGTCTACACCCCCTTGAACTTTTTTTCACATTTTATTGTGTCAGTGCCTCAGATTTTCATGCATTTAAATGATGATTTTTTTTCCACTTATCTACATACCATACTCCACACTGTTAAGGGAATTTTTTTTATTTTTTTAGAAAAAAAAAAAATGATATATTAAAAATACAAAACTGAAATACCATAACAGGATAAGTCTCCCCCCTGAGTTAATACTTGGTGGAAGCACCTTTGGCAGCAATTATAGCTGTGAGTCTGTTGGGACAGGTCTCTACCAACTTTGCACACCTAGATTTGGCAATATTTGGCCATTCGGCTTTACAAAACTGTTCAAGCTCAACTGTCAAGTTCCTTGGGGAGTGTTGATGGACAGCAATCTTCAAGTCATGCCACAAATTTTCGATTGGATTTAGGTGGGGGCTCTGACTGGGCCACTCAAGGACATTTAGCTTTTTGTTCCTTAGCCACTCCAGTGTAGCTTTTGCTGTGTGCTTTGGGTTTTGTCATGCTGAAAGGTGAACTTCATTTTTGCATACTTCAAATGGGATTCAAGGTGGGCTTTCTTGAGTAATGGCTTCCTTCTTGCCACCCTACCAAACAGATCAGATTTGTAGAGTGCTTGGGATATTGTTGTCAAATGCACACTTTGATCAGTCTTAGCCATAAAAGCCTGTAGCTCTTGCAAAGTTGTCATTGGCCTCTTGGTAGACTCTCTGATCAGTCTCCTCTCCTCGGTCATCCAGTTTGGAGGGATGGCCTGATTTAGGCAGGGTCTTGGTGGTGCCATACACCTTCCACTTCTTAATACTCGTCTTGACCATGCTCCAAGGGATATTCAAGGCTTTTGATATTTTTTATACCCACCCCTGATCTGTGCCTTCAACAACTTTGTCCCGGACTTGTTTTTTTTTTTCTTTTTTTTTATAATTTAGTCGTTGCCAATTATTTTTTATTTTCTCCCAATTTGAAATGGCCAATTATTATTTAGGCTCGGCTCACCGCTACCACCCCTGCGCTAACTCAGGAGAGGCGAAGACGAACACACACGTTCCTCCGAAACGCGTGCCGACAGCTGACCGCTTCTTTTACACACCGTGGATTCACCATGCAGCCACCCAGGAGCTACAGCGTAGAAGGACATGACAGCTCCCGGGCAGCTAACAGGCAAGCCCACAGGTGCCCGGCCAGACTACAGGGGTCGCTGGTGCACGGTGAGCCGAGGACATCTTGGCCAACCTAGACCCTGTGCAGATAAATGTAAAAAAACCAACTATTTTAATGTATTTTAATTCCAGGTTATAAGGTAACAAAAGGTGAACATTGTGAAAGGGTGTAGACTTTCTACAGGCATTGTACATTTTGAACAATTGACTTTATTCAACAAGCTGTATAAAAAAAAAAGAATGTAAAAATTTTGCAGAGCATTTTCAACCAGACTTATTTTTAGACAATTATTCCTTATTTAATTGACCTTTTAGGACATGACTGGTTGAAACTTAAGTCCTGCAGTGGAATGGATTTGAAGTGGCAAAGTTACAACTGATATAAATAACAACACAGACATATGCAATTCATGATCAATATATTTATAGCACAAACAATATTTTAAAAAAGCAACTCGCTACCCAAAATAAGTTGTTTAAACTCTGTTCATAGCACATAGAACACGTCTTATTAGAAACAGATGTGCAGATCACACATATATTATATAAATTACAACTCAGATTTATTGATGTGTTTATTAGTTTTTATATAGTGCTTTTGCCAAAGTGCTTTACAATGCATACAACACATAAATCTTACTATGTTTACATTACTATCATCAGACCTATAGGATACATTTAAGGTTACCAGATTTCCAGATTGTTCAATTCACTACTACATTTTCTAAACAGGTGAAAGCACACAAAAGTATGATACTGTAATATTATTTTTCATGGCACATACACAGAAGTAGGCCTATTTCATTATGTGTCGATAACCGTACCTTTAAAGTGTATAAACTTCATATCGTTAAGAGATCCTCTGTAGTATAGACTTGCATTTTTTTCCCCCATTCAAACTACAACGCTTATAATTGTTAATTCAATCTCTGTTCTATTATAAAAAGTATAATTATATAAGTAGGTTTTGTAGTTTTCTATGTTTACTTCTGTCCTCTATACCTTCCTTTACATCTGTAATTAGCATTGTTAAACCATCTCCATTTCTTAATTACATCGTGGGTATCTACCAATGACAAAACAGGCTTACAGTCTGACAGGTAATGAAACACTTTTGTTTATATACATTGAGAAATAATATTACAGTATCATACTTTTGTGTGCTTTCACCTGTGGTTTTGCTTTGCTACTACTAGGTTATTTTTCTAAACTTGGTGTGTGAGTTTACCACGTCTCTGTAAATGGGGTAGATTGTAGGCTAACTACTGCGATTACATGGTGGTAATAATAGATAATAAAATAGTTTATTTCTTTTATAAACTTGTTATTATTAAAATGAAATGTTCTGATTTATGTACATAGCTTACATTATCAAAACTTTTTTTTTTATTAACCTATTGTAACTTTTAATAAAGAATATTTCAACATTACACACTTTAAAACATATATTTAAAATAAAAAGTTGACGCAATGTCAGAAGACTTCCTAGAGAGGTCTTCTCACAGACAAGACGGGCACTAGATTTTAAAACCTTTGAAACCACAGTTAGCCCCAAGTGGGACTTGAACGTTTCATGATGTATGCCTAGTCACGGGCAAGATGGCGGCGTTAATTGCCTTTTCAGATTGAAATCTGCTCTCCACGCTTGCACCATGTTATCAAAAAACTGTTACGCATCCGATTTAAAGACTTTGTGCATCTTTTTTAAAAGTTTAAGAAAACAGATTAAAATCTTAAAATTAAAATAGCAAAAGGCAAGTGTGGCAGGATGATGTCACTGGCCCGGCAGCTGTAAATCAGGAAGAGAGACTAAAGAGGCAGAGAATGCAGGTTTGTAAATGCTGGTGGGCACGTTTAAATTATAAACAAACAAAAATAACATGGACAGAAACTCTAAACAAAACATATTTAACAAAACAAAAGGCCATCACTCACAAACATAAACAAAAATGGACACGGACATAAATACAGTACAGAACACAAAACACATACCTTCACCAACACTAATTCTCACTATCACTAACTATTTCACCACCCATGATCGCCTTATGTATTCAATTGACAGCCTCAGCCACATTCCCATGTGTGTTTGCAGGGAGGATTTTAACTGCCTCCCTGTCACCCACTATTCCACACCCACACTCACACACCCCTTGCAACAATACATACAAATACAAAATAACACATAACATGAAATAAAGCACAGGGACGGGGAGTACCGCATCACAACACTGGAAGTGGCACTGCTGACAGCGGTAATGCTGACTCTGGCAGTGCAACTATTGTGGATGAAGTTGGTCTCCTCACCTCTCCCCCGGTCTCTGTAGCCGGCGCGTCCCTTTTCTTGGGCTCCGGACCCAGAATTTGCGACAGTGTAAATGCTGCTGCTAGATACAACAAAGCCTCGGGAGATGATGAGCAGGCCTCCCCGGGAGGTGACGTGCAGGCTTCCCCGGGCGGAGACATGCAGGCCTCTCTGGGTGATGCAGGCTCGGCAGCCCTAGGCAGTGCAAGCTTTGCAGGCTCGTGCAAGAGTTGATCCTTGGGAGGCAGCGGGAGCAACAGGTAGTCTCCCAGTTGCAGTGGAAGCGGGAGCAGCAGTTAGTCTACCTCTAGCGGTGGAGGCAAGAACAGCAAGTAGTCTCCCTGTAGCGGTGGAGACGGGAGTGGCAGGTAATCTACCTCTAGCAGTGGAGGCAGGAGCTGCAGGTAGTCTCCCTCTAGTGGTGGAGGCGGGGGTGGCAGGTAGTCTACCTCTAGCGGTGGAGGCGAGAGAGGCAGGTAGTCTACCTCTAGCGGTGGAGGCGAGAGAGGCAGGTAGTCTCCCTCTAGCGGTGGAGACGGGAGTGGCAGGTAGTCTCCCTCTAGCGGTGGAGACGGGAGTGGCAGGTAGTCTCCCTCTAGCGGTGGAGACGGGAGTGGCAGGTAGTCTCCCTCTAGCGGTGGAGACGGGAGTGGCAGGTAGTCTCCCTCTAGCGGTGGAGACGGGAGTGGCAGGTAGTCTCCCTCTAGCGGTGGAGACGGGAGTGGCAGGTAGTCTCCCTCTAGCGGTGGAGATGGGAGTGGCAGGTAGTCTCCCTCTAGCGGTGGAGATGGGAGTAGCAGGTAGTCTCCCTCTAGCGGTGGAGATGGGAGTAGCAGGTAGTCTCCCTCTAGCGGTGGAGATGGGAGTAGCAGGTAGTCTCCCTCTAGCGGTGGAGACGGGAGTAGCAGGTAGTCTACCTCTAGCGGTGGAGGAAAGAGCAGCAGGTAGTCTCCTATCTCTGGAGACTCGTGCAGCTCTCCTTGGTCATTGGAGAACATGCCAGTAGTTTACTTTGCCCCACTTTCACTTTTCTTTGCCGCTCCTCACAGGCCTTTTTCCGTGCCTAACCTTCTAGGCATTTCATTGCAAATGCAGTGTGATTTGTCATGAGATGTCATTGTACACTTTATTTTATGTTTGAAGCTGTATACGAAACCAGCTGGAAATCCTGAGTTCTCTACAAAAGTGTACATGTCAGTCCATTCTGGCTGAAAAGAACTGTATTCCTCATCTGTTTTGCCATTTTTTAAATGAAACTAAAAAAAGCTCTACACTACATTTTGAAACTGATAAAACACAAATAAGCAAGGTTACAGATTGTGACTTGTGTGCATATTGCTTTTTGACAGCTCTCTGGACCAATCAAAACACGATGAAACAGACTCCAGGAATACAAACACCAATAAGAGGTAGGTGGATTTAAAAATAAATACAATTTTAAAAAATAAATTGTACTAGGAATTTCTAATCCTAGTTTTTATCCAACAGTTTATATCAGACAATTACGTAGACAATTCTAGGTCGGGGGAAAGCTGCATTTGCATCAAGAGCACTTCCCACTACTACCATATGTTGTAGATTCTACTGATTCTGCATTATTTTCCTTTACAACTGACATCATTCACAACCCCAAGAAGGTAATTCATCCCTGTGACAGGGGAGATCTGTGCTGGCTGTTGGGTGCATGCGTGAGTTGTGTGTCAGAAGACCCTGTAGGCTCCACTTGTCAATCATGGTGTTGACACAGAGGCCAGGTGGATGTGCGTCGGCTGGCGCTTTGTGATTGGATGGGGTGTGGAGCTGTGCGGGATTGAGAGCCAATTACAGAGTCACTATTCTGTGTCCTCTCTCGACAGGAGCGTGCCAGGAGGATTGCTGAATTTTTGATGGTGTGCAGCAGAGTATTGTACGCTAGGGCAGAGCAAGCTAGGAGGACCCAAGAGATCTGTTATGCACCAAAAGGAAAGCAGCTTGGAGAGAGAAGGAATAAAGAAGCTGTTTACCTGGAGTCTGTCCAGTACTGCCCGAGTAGGCCACAGGTAGAAAACTAATATTAGATAGAAGGAATTAAAAATGTCCTACAGTGAGCTAGATAGGGAAACACAGCATTAGGGGCCATGGCATGAGGGCAGCCTCTTGTGCCCATAATAAATCAATGCGCCAAAGAGGTGTTTCAAAGAAATCTGTCAGACACTTGTGTTTATGTGAATCACCCACTCCTTCCCACAATCCCCATGAAGGCAATTTATTTGTATGTGGTAAAATCAAACTTTAAATGAATATACACTATCACTCTTAAAGAAATCAGATCTATAATATAGTCTGATAGGTGTCTCATAAGGCTCCACTTATTTTGAACTGAGCTCTCCTATACATGTACGTATGTAGTTCACAGGAGCCGGGAAGAAGAAAGCACTATTGAATCTGCAGTTAATGATTCTAGCTGCTGTGAAAATCACATTGGGTGTATAGTCTCAAAACAATTCCATGTCAGTGACCGGAAAATCATTTTATAATTGTGCAAAGAGAATTTAATCCGGCAGACTAACTTTTTGTCTCACCTGTACATTGGCCATGGTGTGGTACCACCAGAAGAGTCTGGTGGTGATGTAGTACGCAATGACCACATCCACTGTGTAGTGTTCATGTCCCACCAGGATGCACACCACTCCCACAGCACTCAGCAGCCAGCACAGCAAGTGGTACCACCAGAAACGACGGGGTGAGTCTGCAGGAGCAAATATACACTGTGTGATCCAGCGCAATAGTCTATTGTTATGAAGGAATAAACACAGGAAATATGATAAAACACAGCAGACATGTCAGCTGAATTGTTAGTTGAGACCATAAAGCAGGTACCAGTTAACTTATATAGCAGGGCTTAAAACTGTAAAGAAGAATTAGTCATTTAGAAACCTACCAACCTTTAATTCTCCCTGGCTTATGGAGCTGACAGCTTTAACTTGTTAAGCATCAAGGCAATCACATTCTTCAATTAGTGAAAGAGGTAAAAACTAAATACTGAAGCTAATGAAATAAAGGAAAACATGGATTTATAAAATTCTTGCTAGTACACCTTTAGGACTACCAGATATTTGTGTGTGTTCTTGACAGTGGGTCTATACACTCATTTTCTAATGAAAGCACCCATTATTCTCAGGACAGGCTCTGTTCCAGAAGCCTGAAGGATAGGTGATCACATCTGCACAATTTTCTTCCAAAGAGAAATATGAATTACAATCGCTGCAGTCTTTAAAACTACAGAAAGGCTTTTTGGCATTTGCTACCCTTACTTGATTTGTGTAGTTATGCATACTGTACCTGTCAGTAATGTTGCACTGACACTGACTATCAGGACCAGCTGCTTCTCTGAAAAGATGTAGCAGATCCTTGAAAAGCTTATCTTTTACAGAAAGGCATTAACAAATGCAGTGAAACCCCAAAAGCAATGCAGAATGACTTGGTGGGATATTTGTTCTTCTTTTTAACGCAGGTTTTTACAATTGAAAAAGAAAGTGGTACCCACTGTGCATTGCACATTTATAGCAACATTGTTTGCAGGCTGGAAACTTAAAGCAGATACTAGAATAGTAAGTTATTTAGTTCATCTGCCTGCACTTAAACTCAAAATACTTGTTATATCAAAGACATAAAATCTGTGTGAGTGCCACAGATTAAACCAAAAAGCTTTTATTCAATTAACACTAATGTACACATCGCAATGTGATTAGTGGCTCATTATAAATATCTGTCATGTTATTGTTGCTGCTTCTTGTGGTGGACTTGCTGGAAGTGAAATATTAAATCTTATCCCATGTGAATATCTCATGCAAAGTGTGCTAGAAGGTGGAGTTAGAATTGATTTCAAACAATGTGAACTACAGTAAATACTCCCAGGCGAGCTCAAAAAGTGCCCTTTCTAACCCATAGAGGAAACAGATTGAGGATGGGCTGAAATATTGCAAATGATACTATAAACTCACGTGTGAAATCTGGTTGTTGTTTTGAACTAGTGCAATCCACTAATATTTTAAACTAGTGCAATACAAAATCCACTGGCTGGGGGAAAAAAAAAGTCCAGACCATCAAACAGTTAAGAAAGCCAAATTCTGGGTGAGCTAAGTATTTGGCTTATTGAACTAATATAAATATTAGAATAGAATGAAATAAACCAGAAATATTTTATTCCAAATCTCCCCTATTCTAATCAGCACATATCAAGAGTAAAAACATACTGCAGTTTGATAAAAGAAAGGAAAACAAATTCACCAATGCTACACCTGCAATGATTAAAGTTTATAAAACAAAAGAGACCCAGAGATACAAGCAGTTAATTATTTGGCAACAGAGGTAATGGTAGCAAACAACTATAAATGTTGTAACTCCTTAATGTCAAGGACTTAAGGAGTTAAACTGTAGTTTAGTTGCCTGAAAAATGTGTAAACGTGGCAACAAGATATGGATCTGGTGCTGCGTGGAGAAGCCTTCCTTATTCTGTTTATATTACACTCCTTCAGGGGAAATGTCATGCAGTACTTACATTCCTTGATGAACAAGTAGGTCAACGTCAGCATGACAGTGTGTCCGCTGTAGAGGAAATCGCCACACAAGATGTGTGAGCCTGTGATGGACAAGCCACCGCCCGAAATCAGTCTCAGGATCCTCTGCAGCTTGGCTTGGGAGTCTCCGTGCAGCTGTGGGGAAGAGGGCAGGGTGAATACTGTGCTAATATTTATAACATATACAGTGCTAATATTTATAACATATACAGCAGCAAGTTTTTCATCAAATTCTATTTGATCATACTGCTTGTTTAGTTCAAAACTAAGATTGCAACCAAGTTTTGTTTTTCTTTTTAAAACTGTGAATATGACTGTTTTATTGATTGGTGTTGTGTGACTCAATCTTGGAATGTTGAATTGAATTTCCGTGTATCGCAATATATATATATATATATATATATATAATATATATATATATATATATATTATATATATATATATATATATATATATATAAAAATGCCTTTTAGATTTTTTTCTGCCTGTTGGTAGTTACCATATGACACTCACCCAGAGACACACGAAACAAAACACAAAAAACATCAAGTATTCTCATAGACGATAGGGCACTGTACTGTCATCACTTTCATTTTTAATACAGTAGTGTGACAGGGCAAATTATCCCTGTTCGTGAAAATGTCCACCTCCCACCAGCAGGAGGAGTTTGGGGAACTGACCATCCTTCAGGCTCTGGCGACTACAGGGTTAACATTCCATAGGCATTAACCTTCTAGGAGGTAGGTGAGAGGTAATTGTGTGCACCTGTCTCTGAGCTCTCCCATTAGAGAGGAAGATTGCAGAGGCAGGGTTAAGACACATATAGAAGCAGCTGCTTCACCTGTCGGGTCAGTTCTTTTGTTTTTACAGAATGAAACTCAAGTTACAAGCTCCAGAAGAACTACAGACCGGTCCCTGCTTAACCTGAGAGATGTCTTTCTTTTCCTCTGGCATCTTGCCAGATTAGAGCTCACGCCGCAGCCCCCTGAATTGTATACAGCATTTGTCCTTCGTGAAAAAAAATAATCACTTGTAAATATTGTTTTGCACCTTTAGCTTATGGCATGAATAAAGACTTTTGTTGTTCTTGGACTCTCTTGTTGTTGCTTGCATTTACTGGCAGTAGGCTGTCTACAGTAGTAAAAGCACAGTGTTGCAGCACTGGCTCAAACACTGTATCTGCCTAAAATTGTCAAACTGATCATGTTATTGCAAATTGACTTCAAACCATTAGTTCTTGTCACTTCCCTTTGTCAAATTGAAAAGGGTTTTAAAACAGCCAAAGCACAATATAAATAATCCGGGAAATTACAGTAATTGAAGCAAAAATACACTGTTTATATATTTTTACTATCTCTAGAACTGTTTTAGGCGCATCTACTGTAAATACAAAAGACATAAAACGATAAAAGTAAAAAAAAAACAAACATTTGAACAGTCCTTAAATGTAAAAACAAAAATGCACTTGGATAAATTCCAAAATTTTCACTGGAAATGCACTACATCTGCCAGCACTATTTTAGGATGGCCCAGGCCTTGCAATCCTGGCAAATCTTTCATGACTTACTTCAAGTTAACAGGAATTTCAACCCTTTAACGTTTTTAGCAGTCCAAGAAACCATGTATTTTAAATCAGAAAAAAAGTGTACACTGAAACTTGACATATAATACATTATACAACATACTCTCCAGTCCCCACTAGAGACAAATATACCTTTGGAGCACATTTCATGTGCATACCAGGCACAGGTAGCGTTGTAACATACATGGTCATGCACCTGTACAGGTAAAGGGTTCCCATTATGAAGAAAAACCTTCTTGCTGCTATTGACCTGAAAAACAACAAAAAAACAAAAAACATCAGTATTCTGTACAAACACCACTGCACAGACCAGCTCTACTCTATTCCTACATTTCACAGCACTCTGTTTACCACGGCCAGCTTACTGTATTGTTGTTTCATTTCAATATATAGTTAAACCTGCATTAACAGCCACCTGCTTACAGGTGTTTTAGTTTGTTGCATCACAAATACGAAATCACTGCCGACTATTACTGCTGCTTTGCGGAATTCTGATTTCAGGTTTGTACCCGCTAAACCCCGGATTTTTTTAAAAGGACTTGTGTAGAACTGGTCAAGTTTCTCTGCATTTTGTACTGTTTTTCTACCAAAATGCACGCAATATTTACAGTAGGCTACATCAAAATCTGCAGAGACAAAATATGTTTTTTCTTTTGTTTATTTCTATTATAACATATTTTTGCTCATCTAACATCTTGTCCAATGATGGTGAACTGGAATACTGCTGCAGCGGGGGGATCCTACCTTCATATCCTGATGGCTTTTTTAAAAAAAAATTTGTGAGGACAAGATTCTTTCCCTGCACTACTCTCACTGAAAAATAAATACATAAATGAATTAATACATAAATACATTGCCATGAGATTTACAGTCTTTTATTTTTAAATAATAAAATATTGTACAGATAAACTCACATATAAGCATTTTCTTTCTATCATTACAACATATGACAATCTTCATGTTTCAGTAGTTTCACAAATCGATGGATTGTGCATGTCCAATAAATAACTAATATCGCTTCTGTTCAAATCTAGTAAAAATTTATTTATTTATTTATTTATTATATAAAGTTTCAATCTGTAAAATCTAGATATGTTAAATAGCAAACTAGGTTAGCAACAGTAAAATCGAAAGAAAAAAAAATCATTATATTTATTGCCAGGAAAAGTTTGTCTTGGGTTTCTTTGTAACCAATAGAAGATCAGCTTTTCCCACAGCTAGCCAATCAGAAGTGATGGGGGTGGGAGTGTAAACACTTCTTAAAATGTTTGTGTTCACGTGGAAGGGGTGTGGGTAATTCACTGACTAAGAGACAGACAGGTGTACTTGAAAACACCACACAGGTGCCCAGTTTTATTTTCAAACAGGTCTTGCTTTTTCCGGCAGAGGGCACTGTTGACCGTGGGCTGCCTATCAACGATGATAGACAGCACCACGGAAATACCACAGCTGGTACGTGAACAGCAAGTGCACTCGCTGGTGCTCAAAGAAATAATAATGAAAACAGACGGCGAAAAGAACAATGGAAAATAAAACAGTAATAAAACTACAAATAAAAGGTGCTGCACTTGGCAGCGTTATTCCGGTCGTCGCTACCCGCACGACCCGGATCACCGTCCTACTCTGTAGGCTAACTAGCCTGTTCTGTCACAATATGCCGGGGTCTGCCCAAGGGTTCCCCGCTCTCTCTGTCTTGCTATGAAACTCTCTTTGTTTCGCCTGATTCCCGGTCCTGGATCAGAGCTTCCGCACTCTTGGTGCGTCTAAGTGGGCAGACCTGAGGAAACAACGGAGCGTTAATTTATAGGGCTAACAATCTCCCAGGACGCGCCTCTCAGCCATTCAGAGAGGGGGAAAGTCTACACACCCACTTTCCCACCTCCCTGTGTCACTGCCATGACTCACAGGCGGTTGTTGGACGACTGCCGCCCTCTTCCTGCAGCCCGTGAACACGCCAGCAGAGTCAGCACAGATTTCTCCCTGTTACAGTTCAGTTTTGAGAAACTTGAGTGGCTCTTTAGAAAATGCCAGGAGTGTCTTTCTAGCAAGAAGAATGAACATAGGAGAAATAAATAAATAAAAATTACTTGTCCGACAAAGTATAACGGCAAAACTTGTTTTCCCCTCGCGCAAATCTTGTTGCCCTAGGTGTTGGGTGATGCGAATTGCACACCCCATCTCCTATAGTGTACTGTCCCTGCAATATCTTCTGTGTGATATTTGCATGCCTTTAGCTAACAATCACAAAGGCATGCAGCTGACTGCAAGAGCTTGCCAGTGGAGTCTTTGAGCTGGGTGTCATCTGCTAGGTGGTGTATTCTAATAATAAGCCATGAACACACAGTGTTGCTGTTTTTCTGTTTATTATCAAGACACCAATAGAGTATGTTTTATTGAAAATAATATTTCAGTGACACCTATCTACTAAACATGCCATGAGTCATGTAACCGTATTTTAAAATATAAAAATAGCACTTTCTTAATAAAAGGAGTCAAACTGAGAGAGAAAAAAAAGGTGAACTGCATTTTTCTTCCCATCTGAAATATGCCAGAAGATATCTATTGAGCAGCAGGTTGTAGTCAATGGGATACCCCTTTTTTCCAGATACAATTTATTTCAAGAATCTCAAAGGGAAAGTCTTTAAATAGGGTTTACCCTTGTAGCTTTGGAACACCCCTTCATTCTTATTTTATTTCCATCAAACTCCACAAAAATGGAACACTGTACGTAAAAAGAAAAAAAAAGTGAATAGCTTATAGCTCTATTTATAAACTACAGGCCCTAATAAACATCACCGATATACTGCTGTGTGGTAAAACAATTAGAAAAGTACTAACACACAGTATTGTAAAGTATAGTAAATTGCCATAGTGTGTCTCGAAAGTTGTCTGTTGTAGCACTAGCAATGGAAGCCTTTCAGATAGCAATGAAGCCATTTGCAGGGAGCAGTAAATATTAAAATACCCCTCTTACTTAAAACCACATATATTGTCATTTGTTGTTACTGTGCATGTTGTTGTGACACTGTGGTCTAAAGAAGAGAAGGAATTGCTAAGTTAACTGTAGAGGTTGTATACTGAACACCTGCTGAAACGGACAAAGATTGTCAAATCATTGCTTTACAACATTTTATTCAACAAGTTTCAAGCCCCTGAAAATCTAAGTGGTAATTTTTTGGCCTGACATTTAGCCCCTGCTAAATAGCCACCTGCAAAAAAAAGCCCCTCTACATTGATTTACACCTGGATTTAAGCCTTCTTTCCAATTATTAACCAACCATCTGTATCCTGAAATGATTGACATTCTTTGCTGCCAGTGACATGATTTGACTAAGGCAAAGCTGATATGAAATGACCTAAGAAATAAAACAGTAACCAACTACCTAAAAAGAAGGCATGTAATCAGAGAAGTTACTTTAACCCAGTATGTTTGCTAGAATGTGCATTTACTTAATGTGCACATACATGGAGCTTATATGATCTACATAGGGAATTGTACAGCAGGTAAAATGTAGGGGATTATTCATTGCCTTTAACCCTTTTATCTCAAAAAGTGTGTACTTCTTTCCAAATTCAGACAATTTTATTCTTTAGACCCATACCTAACTGGTATTAAACATATCTGAATACAAAACTAAACTGGATACTTACTTGTATCGAAGGAACAGCCACTGGCAGCACCACAGTCCTACTAAAATCATCCCATTTATTTCTGATATAGAAAAAGCCCATTCAACTCGACCAACGTAATCAAAAAACTTATCGGGCAGGGGTGGGCTGGTCTCTTTGGCCGGGACCCTCTCATGCACCACAGTGATCATGACCGTGGTTAGTACCAGGTTGAAGAGGGCGTAGATAAAGGCAATGCCTGTTTTCCACCATTCCAGTGGCAGTCGGTTCTTTGGTTCAGGCACAGAGATCTTAATGTAGTCCTGGTGCTTCCTGCCACTTTTCCTAAGGCCATTGGGTAAATTGCTTTGCTTGGGCTGACTTTGACTTCCTTCATCGTTGACGGACGGGCTGCTCCTTTGAAATCCATTCGAGAGGTCACCGACATCCTCTTCCATATGCACATCTAGTTGCGTATCCACAGAATCTACTTCACGTAGGAGCTGTGGTGAAGCCATATATCCTCTTTAGTTTTAGGTTGTTGTTCAAGTTTTGTGTGAGGTATAAAGGCTGGTAGCTTCAAATTGTAAGTCCTGTCCAGTTCTTTACAAGTACAAGACGGCTACCCACAGTATAATTAGGTTGATGGAGTCTGAACTGAAGGGACAGTCCTGCAATATTGTCAGGTCTTCCAAAGCCTTGTTCTCCCAAGAAATAGGAATGATAAAACCCCTGAAAAGTAATCAAAATAACAGTGAGTGCCTTATAAAACCAGGGAAATACACACTGAACAAATCATGAATTTTTGCTGTCCGATGTTCAATATTTATATTAATATTAATATTTAAATACCGATGTTCAGTATTTCTAGATTATGGGAGAAGATACCAGTAAGATTTTATAAAGCTGTAGTAGGGATGTTATGTGTGCTATATTATTTGTAAAGGACTATTTGCTCTAAGCATTCTTAAGGTCTTAAAAAAAGAATAATATTAAGCACTAATATTGTTTCACTTCCAGAACTGGTGGTAATAGCCCACTGCTGGTACAGGTAGTATTTACTGATGCATGTCTCAATGTGTACTCATATGTACTTGTGTTACTCTGTCACACTCCAATACCTTAAAAGCAGACCTACAACTACATAGTCTGAGGGGATACTTAATTTAAAAAGAAAAAAGAGGGTCTCTGCTTTTTATGCAAATTTCCAAAGATGCAGGGAAAAAGGAAAAAAAAAAATTAGGAAAAAGAGCAATTCTGCAAAAGACAGCACTTAAATGCAATGCCAATAATCAGAAGCCAGCAATAATAATAATAAAAAAGGTTATCTGTTTCTATTTTAATCCACACTCACTCCAAGGTTGTGCTATTTGTGTATTTAAGTAATGGATTTGTTATTGAAAAGGAGCACTGATGCTGAACTCTTGAGACCATAAATGCACACAGCTCCTGTATTCACATTTGAATATCCCATCTTTGGTAGCACTAACCACTTGTAAAATGTGGTTGCAAAATAAAGGACGATGGGTTTCCTCGCAGTTTAGAAACTCGAAATTCTCTCTCCACTGTCACGACTTACGTAATGTAGTATGCACGTACGACGCACATTCCTCAAACTATAGGAAGTGTGCGTCTAAAACACTGTAAAACTTTAAAAGGCTGGTTAAATTGCCTTTAGATGCTAAAAAAATCTGTACAACTGACCAAAAACAAGGGGTTTTTTTTTGCATGGAAACATGTCCGAAAGCCTTACCTTATGCTAACAAGACTTCACTTTCCCTTCTATCCTGACAAGTGCCCCAGTCTCTGCAGATGAGAAACATCCCCATAACATGATGCTGCCACCACCATGCTTCACAGTAGGGATGGTGTTCTTTGGGTGATGCGCTGTGTTAGGTTTGCGCCAAACATAACGCATTGCATTTAGGCCAAAAAGTTCCATTTTAGTTTCGTCAGACCACAAAACTTTTTGCCACATGGCTATAGAATCTCCCGAGTGTTTTTTTGCATACTTCAAATGGGATTCAAGGTGGGCTTTCTTGAGTAATGGCTTCCTTCTTTCTTGCCACCCTACCATACAGGCTGGATTTGTGAAGTGCCTGGGATATTGTTGTCACATGCACACTTTGACCAGTCTTGGCCATAAAAGCCTTTAGCTCTTGCAAAGTTGCCATTGGCAGGGCTATTCAAGCCCTTCGATATTTTTTTATACCCATCCCCTCCGATCTGTGGCTTTCAACAACTTTGTCCCAGAGTTCTTTTGAAAGTGCCTTTGTGCTCATGGTTAAGTCTGCTTTGAAATGCACCACCAGCACAGGGAACCTACAGGAACTGCTGAATTTATCCTGAAATCATGTGAATCACTACAATGTAACACAGGTGGAGGCCACTTAGCTTGGTTTGTGATTTTGAATGTGATTTGTTACACCTGAGCTAATTTTGGATTGCTATTACAAGGGGGTGGATACCAACCAAGCTATTTCAGTTTTTTATTTTTAATTAATTTTCTACAAATTTCTAGAATATTTTTTTCACTTGGAAGTTGTGGGGTAGGATGTGTAGATAAATGGAAGAAAAAAAAAAAAACTATCTGAATGCATTTTAATTCCAGGCTATAAGGCAACAAAATGTGAAAATTGTGAAAGGGGGTGTAGACTTTCTATAGGCACTGTGTGTGTATATATATATATATATATATATATATATATATATATTATCCTTTATGCTTTTGTTAGTATCATGTTTGGTCATTGGACAGCCGACTCCTCTAAGCCTAGTCTGTTTTGTCCCTTGGTAAGAGGATGCAATTCATGGTACACTAGCCTTAAGTAGCATCTATCATGGGTACCTCCCAAGGACAGAAAAAGTAGTTTTTACTCCAAAATGTTTACATTTAGCATAGCTGGGAATGGGTGCCAGTAGGGTGCCAGTAGTCTTCTGTATATTGCTGTGAGCTAATGACAGCGCCAGGCGTGAGCAACTACTGAATTCATTGTGCAAGATTTGTTTTAGAAGAACGAAAACATGAAAAAGAAAAAAAAAAGCAGTTGGTTCCACAAATTTGTTCAAAAAGACAAACATGGGGCTTCACGTGAGCTTGCTGTAAGACTCGCATAACGAAGTTCGAGAAAGTTCCGGGTAGATTTGCATCTATTGAAAAATGTGTATACTAAAACCCCATCTCACGGGGCAAGAGCCAAGTCTGCATAAAGGGACTACTAGAATAAACACTTTAGCAACAGATTAGGTGTATCCCCTTGACTACTAGGAGAACTGCCCTCGCTGAGGTGAGGACAAACTTATCAATCACCAAGGCCGGGAAGCAAGGTAACTTCACTCGAGGAAACTAAGGAAGGATAGAGGATGAACTAAGATCTCCCTAGCTTACTAAGATGTCTAAATTGAGAGAATTTAAGACTAATCTAGCCACTCCCCAACCCCCCTTTTTTTTGATGGTTCTTGAAGAGAGATGGACCCCACTCTGGGCATGCTAGCAATACTTTGTTGAGCAGAAATAATATCAGGGAGAGAGGAACAAATGTAAGATTCTTCAGGAAGCAGTCAGGCTTCAAATCGGAGAGTATCCAATGTAAATCCTAAGAACTGAAGGGAGTGGACTGGACCAATGGTTTTCTCATCTGGACAGGGAGACGCCAATTGCTGAGACCTGAGTTCTAAGAATGCTTCAGCTGGAGGGGACGATGTAGGAAAATAAGGAGAAAGTCATGCAATAACTGCAGCAGAAAGGGTATGCGATTAATATTGAGTAAAGTCAAGCAACATGAATGAGCAATCCCACAGAAACAGCACATATGTAAATAAGGGCATTTTTTGGACGAGCAGAATGAGGAATTGAAATTATTGCACAGCTGTCTGCCACCGGAATATTTTATGGGTCTTCCATAAGAATCTATGCATAATGAAAAAGCGGGCAGAGCTAAAGAATGAATTGGGGAAACTGCAGACACACGATTCCTGAAGAAAGGAGTGGTGTTGAGAACCGGGGAAGAATAAGTTGAGGCTGATAAGGAGTCTACTTTTGAACACAGAGAGGTAGAATGGGTGGTGGAATCACAAACTCCCCAAGCGTTAGCATAGAGACCACTGAAGAATCTATTAAAATCAGATCAGGATCGGGATGAGACCAGTCAATCAGTGTATTATCCAATGCTAAACGAGAAGCTGCTTTGGTTGAAAAAGCTTTATGATACTAACAAAAAAGGTACCAACATATCTGACAGAGAGATCGACAATGTTAAGTAAATAGGAGTCCACATTCCTGTTGTCTGCATAAAGTCAACTACCCTGTTATCTGTGTTCCAAGAATTCTGAGGTTGCAATAAGTATAGAGACCAAATTGACATCTTTATCTTCGATAATATTGTGTCTGAGAAAGTGGCAATGAACTGCAGATGTTTTTTTTTTTTTTTTTTTTTTGTGTATTGCTATGTCTCGGTTTTTGTTTTGTATCCCGTACTTTTTTATATACATTTTGCTGACGGCCAAACAAGGCAGGTTGCACAATATCAATAGCCATGCAAGGCCAAATTGGAAATCAGACAGAAACATTTAAATATTCCCACCCGTATTTTAATATTAATTAGGTTATTAGGTGTCCCAGCGACAACGAGTGGAAGGCTTCCCAGCGACAGCGAGTGGAAGCGACAGCGAGTGGGAGAAGTACAGGCGTGGAAAAGTACAGAGCAGTTTCGAAGCAGAAAGGAGAAATTGCATCTTGAATTGCTTTAATCAGAAAACAGAGGACATTGGGGAAACACAGCAGCAGCTCAGAGTCAAACAGCCGTGTGTGTTTTTCTGATAACAAACAAGCTGAAACTCGGAGCAGCTGATTCAAATTCAGTGCCGTTTTGAGACACGGGCGAGGGGAGGAGCCAACAGCACAGCAGAACAACGCAGTTAAACGAGGCAGTCTTCCCAGCGACAGCGAGTGGGAGAAGTACAGGCGTGGAAAAGTACAGAGCAGTTTCGAAGCAGTTTGAAAGCAGGTTGACAGCTGCAGAAGAAACTAAACTTAAAAAAAAAAAAAAACCTCAACATGGTCTTCAAGCCAGTAATCTGTGACACCTGCTTGATGTGGGAAATCCGAGAAAACCCAGCGGAGCTAAACCAAGTGTGCGTAAAGTGCCGCACGATCCAGGATTTGCATAAACTAGTAAGTATGCTAGAAATGGAGCTGGAATAAGTGAGACAGCAACAGGATCTTGAGGAACTGGCACACCCACAATTCATGGAAGTCTGCATCACCCCTAACAGACTGAAAGCCACCAGGGAGATAGAAGGTCAGAACAGCTGGGTTCAGGTAGGCAGAAGCAGGGAAAAAAAGAAACTTCGTCAAACACAACCACCAGAAATCAAAACAACCAACAAATTTGAGTCACTTCAGAATTTTGATGAGCAGAACCAACAACAAGAGAATGAAAGGAACAACATCCAGGACCCTATTGACAGTGGTGACCAGACAGCAAAAAGAAGGGAGGTCATGATTGTTGGGGACTCCATATTGAGAAACACAGCAAGTTCAATTCGCAGTTTGGACCCCCTTACTACAACAGTGTGCTGCCTTCCGGGAGCCTCGGTCAAGCACATCACTGAAAACGTGGACAGGCTCCTAGAACGAACAGGAGACGACCCGGTAGTAGTCGTCCACATCGGTACAAACAACATTGGAAGAGACAGACCAAAATCCCTGCAAAACAAATTCAGAGAGCTAGGAAGGAAATTAAAAGAGAAAAACAAAACTGTGGTATTTTCTGGTATACTTCCCGCACCTTGCAAAGGACCATATGGACAGCTGGAAATAATTAATCAAAACGAATGGCTGAAGACGTGGTGCACACGGGAAGGCTTCACCTATCTTGATCATTGGACCACATTCTACAACGAGGACTATCTGTATAGACGGGATGGACTGCATTTAAATAACAAGGGAACTAGTCTACTCGGAGAAAAGATCCTCGAGCAGGTTCGGAAGCATTTAAACTAGAAAGGAAGGGGGGAGAAATCAACAAAAAAACAGAAGGGAGACCGCATCAAAACAAGAACAACAACTCAGGTAAGACAACCATTAAATGTATTTATCTAAATGCTAGAAGTATCAGAAACAAAATTCTAGAACTTGAAGCTACTGCACTAACAGGTAACTATGATGTGATAGGTGTTACAGAAACGTGGTTGTCTGAGAGTGATGGGGACGAATATAATATTTGTGGGTATACACTGTATAGGAAAGACAGGCAGGACAGAAGAGGAGGAGGGGTAGCGCTATACATAAGAAACAGTCTTGAAGCCCAGGTGTTAAACCTGGACAAAGAAAATAAAACCGAATCAATATGGGTCAGAATAACAGACAAAAATTCAAAAGGCATAATAATAGGAGCATGCTATAGACCGCCAGATTCAGACGGTGAGCACAATAATCTGTTATACAATGACATTAGAAATGTGTGTAGCAAAGGAGAAGCCATACTAATGGGGGATTTCAACTTCCCCCAAATAAAATGGGAAAACCCGGTGGGTAGCGCGAAGGATGAAATAGAAATGGTGGAAATGACAAATGACTGCTTCCTAACACAATTTGTGAAGGCACCCACTAGAGGGGAGGCATGCCTTGATTTAGTCTTTTCAAATAACGAAGATAGAATAACTAAAACAGAGGTCAGAGAACCACTGGCAAACTCAGACCACAACATGGTCTCATTTGAAGTGTTTTTTAAATCCCCAAAAGTAATGACTAAAGCTAAGGTTTACAATTTTAGAAAAGCAAACTATGAAGGTATGAAACAGAGACTAACAGAAGTAGATTGGAGTAAAATAGAGAAAACACCCACAGAAGAAGGATGGTTGTTCTTCAAAAATGTAGTACTAGAGGCGCAAAACAATTATATCCCTAAAGTAGACAAATCTAAATGTAAAACTAAATTGCCAAAATGGTTTAATAGATCAATTAAAAAAAATATTCAGCGAAAAAAGGCACTTTACAGAGCATTAAAAAAGGACCAAAAAGAAAGTACACAGAAAGAGTACACAGAACTGCAAACGCAAGTCAAAAAGGAAGTTAGAAAGGCCAAGAGAGAAATAGAAATAAACATTGCTAAGGGAGCTAAAACCAATTCCAAAATGTTTTTCCAATATTACAACAGCAAGAGAACATTCAAAGAGGAGATTAAATGTTTAAGAGATACAAATGGCAAAATCGTAGAGGAAGAAAAAAAAAATAGCAAATATGTTAAATGATTACTTTTCACAAGTTTTTACAAAGGAAGATACTGACAACATGCCCCACATGTCATCCAGTTCCTATCCAGTTTTAAATAACTTTAGCATAACTAAGGCAGAAGTGTTAAAGGGACTAGGAGCTCTTAAAATAAACAAATCCCCTGGGCCGGATGAGATCCTCCCAGTAGTACTCAAAGAAATGAAAGAAGTAATTTACAAACCGCTAACCAAGATCATGCAGCAGTCTCTTGACACAGGGGTGGTACCGACAGACTGGAAAATTGCAAACGTAATACCGATCCACAAAAAGGGAAACAAAACTGAACCAGGTAACTACAGACCAGTAAGCCTGACTTCTATTATATGCAAACTTATGGAAACTATAATAAGATCCAAAATGGAAAATTACCTATATGGTAACAGGGTACTGGGAGACAGTCAACATGGTTTTAGGAAAGGGAGATCGTGCCTAACTAACTTGCTTGATTTTTTTGAGGATGCAACATCCATAATGGATAATTGCAAAGCATATGACATGGTTTATTTAGATTTCCAGAAAGCTTTTGACAAAGTCCCGCACAAAAGATTAATTCTCAAACTGAACGCAGTTGGGATTCAAGGAAACACATGTACATGGATTAGGGAGTGGTTAACATGTAGAAAACAGAAAGTACTGATTAGAGGAAAAACCTCAGAATGGAGTGTGGTAACCAGCGGTGTACCACAGGGATCAGTATTAGGTCCTCTGCTATTCCTAATCTACATTAATGATTTAGATTCTGGTATAGTAAGCAAACTTGTTAAATTTGCAGACGACACAAAAGTAGGAGGAGTGGCAAACACTGTTGCAGCAGCAAAGGTCATTCAAAATGATCTAGACAAGATTCAGAACTGGGCAGACACATGGCAAATGACATTTAATAGAGAAAAGTGTAAGGTACTGCACGCAGGAAATAAAAATGTACATTATAAATATCATATGGGAGATATTGAAATTGGAGAAGGAATCTATGAAAAAGACCTAGGAGTTTTTGTTGACTCAGAAATGTCTTCATCTAGACAATGTGGGGAAGCTATAAAAAAGGCTAACAAGATGCTCGGATACATTGTGAAAAGAAAAGGGAAGTAATGTTAAAACTGTACAATGCACTAGTAAGACCTCATCTTGAATATTGTGTTCAGTTCTGGTCACCTCGCTATAAAAAAGATATTGCTGCTCTAGAAAGAGTGCAAAGAAGAGCGACCAGAATTATTCCGGGCTTAAAAGGCATGCCATATGCAGACAGGCTAAAAGAATTGAATCTGTTCAGTCTTGAACAAAGAAGACTACGTGGCGACCTAATTCAAGCATTCAAAATTCTAAAAGGTATTGACAGTGTCGACCCAAGGGACTTTTTCAGCCTGAAAAAAGAAACAAGGACCAGGGGTCACAAATGGAGTTTAGAAAAATGGGCATTCAGAACAGAAAATAGGAGACACTTTTTTACACAGAGAATTGTGAGGGTCTGGAATCAACTCCCCAGTAATGTTGTTGAAGCTGACACCCTGGGATCCTTCAAGAAGCTGCTTGATGAGATTTTGGGATCAATAAGCTACTAACAACCAAACGAGCGAGATGGACCGAATGGCCTCCTCTCGTTTGTAAACTTTCTTATGTTCTTATGTTCTTAGGTGGAAGGAGAAATTCTCTGATTAAAAGAAAAACTACATGTAAACCCACACTACCTGAAAGGTTATACCAAAATAGCATGAGAAAAAGGTGAGAGTTATTTATCTCTTTCCACAGAAACCCAACCCATGTCATCCATTCACCATCAGGCTACGTCTGATACCTCTTGTGGTATGCTGTGTGTCATTTGCGTCGATTTGG
The DNA here is from genome assembly GCF_017654505.1 of Polyodon spathula. Classification (NCBI taxonomy): domain Eukaryota; kingdom Metazoa; phylum Chordata; class Actinopteri; order Acipenseriformes; family Polyodontidae; genus Polyodon; species Polyodon spathula. Next base: position 69,913,489 of record NC_054534.1, read on the forward strand.
ATGCCAAAGTATATAGGCCAGAGCAGTTTGAAAAATTTTTGAAAAAAAAAGTTGGATTAAGACTGGACAACAAGAAGAAATATATTGAAACCTAAATATAACAAAATTTAACAAAATAATTCCAATAAAACTTACTTAATATAAATTACCATCTCACTTTTCCTATAGAAACATGCAAAACTTGTCATGTACTTGTATTTTTTCATAGAAATTAAGAGAACAAAAAACTGTACAAAAAGCTATTCTTCAGTCCAGATCTCCTGAGAGGTCACAGAAAAAGCAGCCACTGGTAACTTAGAGGAGAACCAAAGTGTGAAGAGTTGCAATGGCTTCTGGAGGTTGTCAAAAGAAAGAAATTACCATTTAGAATGTTATTTCAAACAATGAGAAAAACAATAAAGATACTTATCTCTTTGTGTGCATGAATAAGACTGACAGGCACTTTCCTGTTTACTAATTGCCACACAAAAAAAGCACCAATTAAAAAATTAAATTCCATCATGTGTGCGCCTTTCATCCAGAAAAGTACAAGATATATGAAGTTATGGTAATACAGTATATACTGTGCAAGGTTTATTTTGCTGTCTTTTAATAACAAAATAGATAAATAAACTGGAGTTGACTGGTCAAGAAAGCTGCACAGTACATATAGGTTTTACTGCTTGGTGTATCCTAGAGCTCTGGGCATTTATATGATGCCATTAAATAACCTCTATGCACAAAATGGAAAATCTATACCTACTTTTTAATCTGTCTGTGAAGCACCAACATTAATGTAATTACAAACACCATGTGTTATAATGTGTACAAAGGAAGCTTCCTATATATATATATATATATATATAATATATATATATATATAATATATATATATATATATATATTATATATATAATAATATATGTTCGTCAGATAACTATTTAAATTTTAGGAAATTACGTTTGTCTTACTATGCCAATGTGAATTTGGATACAGTTTATTATGGTTCCAAATATCTTTACAATCACTACAGCTAACAAATTCAAACAGTTAAATTTGGGATATCAATATCACATGTTACAGTGTTCCAATATAGCAGCCTGTAGTCGCTCCTACCAGTCAGGTTT
>NC_054534.1:69919594-69929104 GCF_017654505.1 Polyodon spathula
TTTAGTTTTTAGCAATAATGACACACACACACACACACCCCACCCCGTGTATGTCACTCTTAGCTACTACCTAATTGTGTACCTGTACATAAACATACCCTCCTAAAGTCCATCTTCCACTGCCTCAAAGTGGCAGGAGGGTGACAACGGGTTCTCAAAACGAGGTTCAACCATGTGGCCAAACCGCCTGGCCAGCGTGGTGAGTTATGGATAACCCCCCCTGATGAAAGCACAGACAAAAACATGGCCTCCCTTCCCTGGAGGCCGTATTGCCACCAACCAAGGCAGTGGCCGGTTAGGCATGTTAAAAATCACCAGGTTACGATTTTAGGCTTCCACAGAACACTGACCCTGGCTACGTACAACTGCAGACCTCTTTCAGGTGAAGCAAGACTTCAAGAGTTGGAGAAGAACTTGGAAGAATCAAGTGGGACATCGTGGGACTAAGCGAAGCACGGTGAAAAGATGAAGGACTACTAGAACTCAAGAATGGACATCTTCTCTTCTACCGAGGCACTACCGATGGACAAACAGGAGGCGTTGGATTCATTATCCACAAGAGATTCAAAAATAACGTAGTAGAGACTGACAGCATGTCAGAGAAGTCTGCAAGACTGATAGTAAAAATTTCAAGGAAGTATGAACTTCAAGTCATCCCAGTATATGCACCAACAAAAAGCTATTCGGATGACCACAAATTTGTAAGATGCAAAATACACCTAAACACAGCACTGGAAAGAGCGGAACTTGTGATGATGAAATTCAACACAATCAACACAGAAATGAAGCAAAGCCTGGTGATTCAACTGGAACTGAAGAATAGATTCAGTGCTCTTCAAGATCTGCAAAAAGACGATGTAATTTAGGTAAACAAAATCTTTGAGGAAGTGACGCAAGTAATTGCAGAAACAGCACAGAATACAAAATGCGACCAGAAGATCATGCAGGAAACAAAAGACCTAATGGAGAAAAGAAGGGAAATGAAACAAACAGCAGCTCTGAAGTCAAATATTGAAAACATTGAGCACTGGAAGACAGTAAAAAACCACATCACTGAGGATACACGGTCATTCAACTGTAGGTTGGTAGAGAAAAGCAAAACAAAGACTGCTCATTGGGGGGAAGAAAAGATTTTAACAATCAAACACAAGAATGGGGCTGTCATCAAGAACCGTACATTGATTATGAAGAGAGTTGAAGACTTTTACAGAAAATTATATCCAGATGAAAAGAGCAACGTAGCAGATGACAGAGACGAGACGGAAAAAACACAACCTGAGGAAGAAGTTCCAGACGTTCTACAGGAAGAAGTGAAACATGCTATCAAATATATGAAGACAGGAAAGGCACTTGGAGAAGACGGAATAACGACTGACATTGTGAAAGAAGGAGGTGAAGAAGAGACAAAAATACTGTTGTGTACTTTTACAGATTATATTAAGCAAAAGAAAGTGCCAATGACTGGGACACATCAGTGATACTTTACATGAGAAAGGACATAAAGAAGACCTCAAGAACTACACACCTATTAGCTTACTTCCCATAATCTACAAACATTTTAACAAAATACTCACCAACAGATTTCAAGATAAATTTGACTCGGCACAATCAAATGAGCAAGCAGGATTCAGGAGAGGATTTAGCACAATGGATCATCTTCAAGTTGTTCGGCAAGTGATTCAATCCAGCAACGAGTATGAACTACCACTTTGCTTGGGATGCATCGACTATGAAAAAGCCTTTGACTCAAGATCTGTATTAAGCTCTCTGAAAAAACAATGAATTGAGAAAAAGTACAGAGACTTGATCTGCACCATTTACAAGAATGCAACATCCACAGTAAGACTCCATAAAAACAGCAAAGAAATCAAGATTAAAAAAGAAGTTTGTCAAGGAGATACAATTTCCCCAAAGCTCTTCACGGCCACCCTAGAAGACATTTAAAAAAAAAAAGGGGCTGAAGATCAATGGAGCCTACGACATCCTCATATTTACAACGTGCCCAGAAGAATTACAAACAAGAACACAATAACTACACAAGGCTAGCATCAAAGTGGGTTTGAAAATGAACCTGAAGAAGACTCAAATCATGTTCAATAAATATACCACTCCACAGGCAACTGAAGTCTGGGATCAAACTTGAAGTCAATAACTATGCATACTTAGGACAGTTAGTTTCGGCAATGGAGAACCAAACGGACAAAGTCAACAGAAAAGAAAAATGGGCTGGAGTGCCTTTGGAAGATTAAACATGGTTCTGAAAGGGGAAACTACCCATATGCCTCAAGAGGAAAGTCTTCAAACAATGCGTGCTGCCAGTGCTAACTTACGAATGTGAGACCTGGACCCTCAATGCAAAAATGACATAAAAATTACAAATGACTCAACGGAGTATGGGAATATGTATGCTGGGAATAACAAGAGACAGGAAAAGGAATGAATGAATAAGAGAGCAAACAAAAGTATGCAATGTTATTAGAAGAGCAAAAAAACTGAAATGGCAGTGGGTCGGACATGTAGCAAAAGAAAAGACCATCGCTGGACTCAGGAGATACAAGACTGGATCCCACGAGATATAAAGTGACCACGAAGATGACCTCCAGGAAGATGGCAAGACGGAATTAGGAAACACACTGGAGCAACATGGATGAGGACAGGATTTTGTGGAAGAATCCTGGTGAGGCCTTCATCCAGCAGTGGATTGAAAAAGGCTGAAGATAATGATTATAATATCAACATAAATAAAGAAAATACATTCTATTGGAACACATATAAAGCAAAACATTTCAATATTGGCTTCTGAGCCTTCAAAAATACTGAATGTAAAAACTTTTTTTTTTATCATACAACATATTTTAAAGAAGTAGGCTTATCAGCTCTGGGGAAAAAAAAAAAACTCAGTTATATGACAAATACACAGAAATAACGCATTATTTCAACTATTTTAGTGGTGTAACTAGAATTATTTGCATGAATAGGGTAATGGGTGGTTCAAGTATCTATATTTCATCTAAACATGGTATAAAATGTTACTTTGATGACATGAAAACCTTTACATGAGATGCCAATTTCCTAATCTATGCTCAAAAAACATCTGTTCCTTGATAAAGTAACATCTTTATTGTTTTCAAGTGCATTACTATGGCAGTGTCCAAGCATTTTGCAAATCCATTTGTAATGCACTTTCAAATGTTGTTTACTCTTTGAAATGAGAGGAAGATAGAGCACTCTGAGGAAATAGAAAAAGTCATGTCTCAAATGATATTTCCTTCTGAAAGCATTTATTAATATACATGGCAAACCATTGTAAATGGCTATGGTGCAAATATACAATGGTAAACTTTTATAAGTGACAGTACATTATTTATGAAGTACTGAATTATGCAGCCTCACTCTCTGTAAAATGTATATATCACAAACCTCAGGGATCATCTCAGCTAGTCAGGTTCCCAGTAGAGAACTAATTATCCCACAGGTAGACAGATGCCCTCTAAAGCTAACAGGACCTGCTTCAAATGGCAACAGAAATTTAATATAGCCAAAAGGATTCTGACCGAACCTTATAGCATTTAAAAAATGTCTTCATACACAAAAAACCATTGGTTCATAAAAATATTTTTTATACATAGCATTAATATCCTCTGCAGCCTGTAGATAGATAACTGACCTTCTTTTCTTAAAGTGACCTTTCCTTCGGTTCAGGACACCTAACTGCAACAGTCAATAGTACTTAAATGTAAGGTAACTATGTAAATACAAAAGAACCACTAGAAAATGGCTGTGGTACTGTTTATTCCATATAAACTGTTGGCATTAAAAAAAGTTCCAACAGGCGTGCATTATAAAGCAACAGCATGTCAAAACATAATACAATCCTCTAAATGTTGTCTAATATAAGTAGAGACAGAAGGCATGCAATAAAGACTATTACAGTACTGTATTTACTGTGGTTTACTAGCAGTGCACTATGTTTAAGGTGACCATATGGCCCCGTGTCCAGCAGGGCAGTTTGTGACAGTTCAGGCTTTTCAACTCGTAACCCAATGCATTCTGGTACGTTTTACCTGTTTCAGGTACGATTCTTGCTTTTAAGAGAAGCCGGACTATGCTTACCAGAATGCATTGGGTTGCGAGTTGAAAAGCTTGAACTGTCCCAAACTGACTCAATGAACACAGAGCCATATGGTCACCTTAATTATGTTAAATATATCTATGTCTGTATATAATTTGTGGCTCTTGCTTGTCTTGTAATTTGTAATCTGCTGATTTCTTGCCACAGTGCAAATTTTCCATATTCAGCCATAAACACTGGCTTCTCGTGATCGTATTGGAGTCTGATCACTGCCATCAGGGTCTACTACTGTAGCAATAGACCATTCAGAATCAGAGATCAGCTCAAAAAACAGAGGCATCTAGAAGTGACAAATGCCCCACAATGTAATAAGCTATATTCAAAAAAAGTCTCTCGTGTGAATCTTGCTGGGTTTTTGCATGTGAACTATAAATGTTTTCTATCTTAAAAACAAAATGGTTGTAAAACACAAATAACAGGACGCATTGGCTTTATACATACAGTCCACATTTTATGTGCAAGTCATAACTGAAAATAATTTACCATAATTAAATTAACATAACCTTGTTGTCCATGTCTGATTTATTGTTGTGTGGTAAAGTATGGCCAAGTATATTTCTCCGAGACACCAAGTCTCAATCCATAGTTCCAATGCAGTTATCTCTAGTTCCTACACTGTACTTTCTACATCTATAAGCACCAAAGGCTGCCTGTCCTGAAAACACTCCCCTGTTCATGCACAATGCTTGCAGGTCCGCTTACTTGGAAGCGTATTTGCAATTTGCTTTCATTGCACTCTTTTAAATTTAATTTTCCTTTTATCAAAAGAATGACACGATGCAAACTGTGCTTGCATGTATGACTGTACGACTATTTTGCTTTAAATATTAGCTAAACATATAAACAAACATTACAATTTTCCTTACAAACACCAGCCTCCTGTCAAATTATAATCAATATGAAAGAAAAGAGAAAACAAATAACAGATTTACAGCAAATGTTCAAATGAAATTAAAGTGTGCGTTTCAGCTGTGCAAAATATAAGTGGGCTTTTAGTGCACATTTAAATCCACCGAGACAGCTCCATCAGGCTTTAAATGAGCACTAGGTGCATGTGCTTTCAGATATTTTCCATTAAATGTTGTACAAAGAATATAAGGACTCACATAAAATAAACAATCCCATGTGCAAACACAAAAACTCTTTGATGTGCTTCATTCTTTGAAAATCGGAATCTCATGAGGAAAGTGGTTTCTTGTTATGAGAAAAAAAAAAAAAAAAAACTCAAATCTTACCTGGCTCCAAATAAAGAATTGTCTTGGCTTTAGGGCCAGGGAACAAATTATTTATTGTTTTAAAAAAAATTGGGGACAAAAATTTACATTAAAAAAAAGCATTTTTGTAAAAAGTATTCAGACCCCTGACCAATTCTCTCATATTACTGAATTACAAATTTCGTTCTGTTTGATATTTTATTTTTAAACACTGAAACTCAGAATCAATTATTGTACGGTGACATTGGTTTTATGTTGGGAAATATTTTTAAGAAAAATAAAAAACTGAAATATCTTGCTTGCATAAGTATTCAACCCCTGTGCTGTGGAAGCTCCCAGTTTGCACAGATGAAAGAAATTGCCCTAACGAGGACACAATTACCTTACCATTGGCCTCCACCTGGGAACCATTAAAGTTGATGTCACATTTTCTGGATAAAAACCCCACTGTTGAAGGATCATTGGTAAGTCTGTGAATCTGAAGGAAAATGAAGACCAAAGAGCATTCTACAGAAGTTAGAGATAAAGTAATATAAATGCATAGATTAGGGAAAGGGTACAAAATAACATCCAAGTGTTTGGATATCCCAGTGAGCACAGTTGGATCAATAATCCGGAAGTAGAAGCTGCATCACACCACCCAGGCACTGCCAAGAAAAGGCCGTCCCTCAAAACTCAGCGCTCAAACAAGAAGGAGACTTGTGAGAGAAGCCACAGAGAGGCCAACAATCACTGTGAAGGAGCTACAGAGTTCAGTGGCTGGGAGTGGAGTAATGGTGCACCAGTCAACCATATCAAGAGCTCTGCATAACATTGGCCTGTATGGGATGGTGGCAAGAAAGAAGCCGTTACTCAAAAAGTACAATCTGAAAGGACGTCAGGAGTTTACCAGAAAGGATGAGAGTGACCCAGCTGCGATGTGGGAAAAGGTTTTGTGGTCAGATGAGACCAAGATATAGCTTTTTGGCCAAAACTCAAAGCGCTATGTATGGCGCAAACCTAACACTGCCCATGCCTCAAGACATACCATCCCTACAGTGAAGTATGGTGGTGGCAGCATCACGCTGTGGGGATGTTTCTCATCAGCAGGGACTGTGCATCTTGTTACAGTTGAAGGAAGAATGGATGGAGCAAAATACAGGAAAATACTGCAAGAGAATCTGCTTCAGTCCGCTAAAAAACTGAAGCTTGGGAGGAAATTCACCTTTCAGCAGGACAATGATCCCAAGCACAAGGCCAAAGCAATACTGTAGTGGTTCAAGAACAAAAAGGTGAATGTCCTACTGTGGCCCAGTCAAAGTCCTGATCTCAATCCCATTGAGAATCTGTGGCACTATTTGAAAATTGCGGTCCACAAGCATCGTCCAACCAACCTGAACAACCTGGAGCAAATCTGCCAAAATCACTCTGACACTGTGTGCAAAGCTGGTACATACATACCCCAAAAGACTTAAAGCTGTTATTGCAGCGAAAGGTGGCTCTACAAAATATTAATGTGTGGGGGTTGAATACTTATGCAAGCAAGATATTTCAGTTTTTCATTTTTCTTAAAAATATTTCCCAACATAAAACCAGTGTCACCTTACAATAATTGATTTTGAGTTCAAGTGTTTTAAAATAAAATATCGAACAGAACGACATTTCAATGTACCATTTGTAATTCAGTAATATGAGAGAAGTGGTCAGGGGTCTGAATACTTTTGCATATATATATATATATGTATATATATACACACACACACACACATATACACAATATATATATAACATACATACACACACACACACACACACACACATATATATATAAAATATTCATATTTATCATGATATACATTCGCCAATATAAAGCATTGTAATGCATTTCAATACCACAGTGACATTATAGTACCACTGTTGTGTTATAAAAGGCCCACTATGGAATATTTGTCACAAATTCATTGAGCTTCTGTTGCTGGCCATGCTGTGCTCATGGACTGATGTGGTTCAGTTCAGATTCACTGTCACAAACACACTAAAGGACACACTGACTGGTACAAACTTATTCAAAAGAAAAGTTATTTAAAGAAAACCCACCCAAAGGTTTTGAAGGTCTTTTTAAAATAATAATAAAAAAACAAAAGTTCCAAAAACACCCACACCGTTTCATTTGTTCTTCTGCCAAAATAAATGTAAGTCAAAATAGCAATGTCACTTTAAAATAAAATACAGGCTGTAGAACTACTGTAGTCCAGCCTTTGCAACAAACCTTTTTTGAAACAAGCCTAAACCCCTATAACAAGCTTATAGCTTGTTTCCCATTAGCAAACAAAACTTGCTAGCCTTTGAAACATTTTTTCATTCCTATATCATTTGTTTTAAATCATATTTTCACAATGAATGCTTAATTATGCTACATTAGAACATGTTTCAATACCATCAGCCAATTAGCTTCTAGTTCTTGCGGGCTTCTATCAGACAATAGATGACAGCTGGAACATCTAAGCACTAACTGTGAATCAAACTTAAAATCAATCAGCACAATCCGACTTGCTATAGTTAAAACTCAGTTCACATCTATAGGACAGCAAATATAACACAAAGACATAATTGGTCCAAATGTACTTTATTATTAGCCACAAAAAACAGTCAAGCAAGACTTTGCACCAGTGAAAGCAACCAGTCCTGTACCCACTACTACCTAGTCAGCCAATCACACCCTGTCAGCTCGACTACAGCTCAGCATCTTTCAACAAAAACAAACCGAGACACGGACAGTTCAGTAATATTGCTCCATTCAGATATCTGGAACTTCCCAGAGAAACTATAAGTATGTCTGAAAAGTAATAAGTTGTTTGTTTAATAAAGTCATTTGTTTTTTTCTCTGATGGATGTGATCCTTTATGAACATTTTCAGGACTATTTTCTTAAAACTTTCTTCAACGGAAGGCAAATCAAGGTTTTAAAGTGTTTATTTAAAGAAAGTAGTGAGAATTTTTTTTTCTAATAGCCACAGTGCCCTCTCGATATAGGCTCTACTGACGGGCACTATCGCTGAAGTTTAGCACAGCACAGCACGGCGTAAGGCAGTTAAATACGGGTGAAATGATACTTCCTTATCGTGACATAGAGGTTTTGTGATGATACATAACCAAAAGCACAGCACAACAATTATTCTTGGGAGATAAAGAAAATATAATTCATAGTTGTTATAAATAGGTTTCACCATATCTTATTAAATGTATTCTCACACAATAGGTCATTATTAACTAATTTGATCTTACCTTCATACAAAGTTGTCCATATAACGACACCAAAAGTATAGGCTATACTTACATGCTCAATATATGGCCCACAGCAGTAAGCTAGGTAGTAGAGCAATGGAAATTATATTAAGTCTTTAAACCATCCAAAACGACGGATTGCTAGTGCAGTACAGAAAGTTACCAGAGCAAAGCTCTTAAGTAAAGAAGGCACAGGCTGAAACTCTACTTGACACTCAGTAAAATAACAATAAAAAAGGTTTGCATCTCCCTGTGGGTATAAAACAGGCACCTCTTTGAAGAGGACCAGGTCTTTTCATTATCAAATCAACTTCGGACTGAGTGTGTTTTCTTATATTTAAATAAATGTCAATTTAAAACATAAGCTAAAGTATAATTATCTCCAGCATAGATTTAAGACCACGATGAAACTGCACTGCCACACCCTGGAAAAACCACACTGCCACTACTATTCCTTCAAGTAGGGAGCAGCACATTACCATTATTACAGAGCAGGCGGTGGGCACTGTTCTCAGATTAAAAGTCTTGATTATATTCACCCTACTCTCTCATGGTCATCAAAACAAACCCTGCCACATAACACGCTTCCCAGCTTACTAATGCTAGGGTTTACTAAAACCTTTCTGTCGTGGTTTTAATGCGATCAAGTGGCACTGGTATTTGTTCCCTGAAGATGAAAGCGGTTTTGAATTGTACCTGCTGAGCCCCCAGCTGGCAGTCATTTTTTTGTGATAGGTACACTTCAAGACTGATTGCAAGGTTCAGTGTAGTTTAATAAGAAGCCTGTCCTCTTTTAGTTCTATTAGGAATCAGGAAACAGTTTTCTATCCATTAATATTTACTTAAAAAAAACAAAGAAAGACACACACACACACACACACACACACACACACACACACAC